>NW_025398523.1:0-6258 GCF_016433145.1 Gracilinanus agilis | reverse complement strand
TCCCCTCCCCTCCCCCTCTCTCTTTCTTTTTCTTTCTTAAAACTCTTACCCTCCATCTTGGAAGCAATATCGTGTATTGATTCTAAAGCAGAAAAGAATTAAAAGGCTAAGCAATAGGGGTTAAGCGACTTGCCGGGGCTTGCACATCCAGGAAGTGTCTGAGGTCAAATTTGAACCCAGGACCTCCTATCTCTAGGCCTGGCTCATCCCCAGGATTTCTATGCCTTGGCTATAATAAAAAGTGGCAGGAAAAAACCAGCCCCTTGAATGACTCTCACATTTAGGATCATTTGTCATTACCAGAATAATTTGAGCAATATAGACAACCTTCCTCAATATTTTATGTAACAAAAGCCTCTGGATCAGCTGTCAAATAAACAGTGATTAATTAACAAGATTAATGGAATGATGAAATGAATTAGATTAACTGGATAATTGTCCAATCTCAAATTTCCTCAGAGTAGCACAGAAACCCTCTGTTGGAGAACAACTGGGCCAAAGAAATAAGACTATTTACAGGTGTTTTGTGTGCCTAGGTCTGAGTTTTCTCAACCCCATCTATAAAGAAATGGTCCCAAGCAGGAAGAAGGCAGACATAAAAAATCAAAAGCAAATTCATGACCTAAGTCTAGCTGAGGTTTTTCTCTTGTTCTTCAATCATTTGTTATTTCCAAGTTTTTGAGATCCCATTTGGGGTTTTCTTGGCAGAAACGCTAGAGTGGTTTGCCATTTCTTTCTCCTGCTCATTTTACAGATGAGGAAACTGAAGCAAACAGGGTTAAGGGACTGGCCCAGGGTCACACAGCTAGTAAATGCCTGAGGCTAGATTTAAATTTGGGTCTTCCTGACTCTATATCCAGTGCTATCCACTGAAGTTTCCTTATTCCTTTGGATTAGCCCCAACCCCAAGGCTGTTAGTCATAGCTGACTACTCTTTTCTGTGCACATCTACAACCTATGTGAAGTAAGTCATTTAGGACTCTGTAGGACTAAATTTCTTCATTCATCAACTAGTAGGACTAGCCTAGATGACCTCTAAGGTTCCTCCTAGCTCTAAAGAACAGCAACAATAATATTATTTTCCATTTATATAGCACTCTAAAGCTTGCAAAGAGCTTTATACATGGGAAATCATTTAATCCTCACAATGACTCTGGGGGTATTTGCTATTATTATTCCCTTTTTACAGATGTAGAAGCTCAGAATAAGAAATTTTATGTGACTCATTCAGAGACTCATAAGTACCAATTGTCTGAGGCAAGATTGGAACTCAGATCTTGTGGAGTCTAAGTCCTGCATTCTATTCACAGTGTCACTTAGCCATCCCATATAGTTTAGTGACCTGTCAGGAAATGTCCACGAAAGCTATTGAACAAGATTAGAATGACTTTCCTGTAATAACAATAATAGCTAACTAACAACCAAAAGATTTATCCTGTCTGACTTTACCACAATGCTCTGAGGTAGGTGCTACAGATATTTGGATATTTGATAATGAAGGAACTAAGATTTGGAGAAGGGAAACCTCTTGCCGATAGTGTCATAGTGGCTAGGGATAGTTTGAGACAAGATTTGAACCCAGGTATTCCATCTGTATGTCCAGAGTGTTAACCCCAATGCTACACTATCTCTCTAAATCAGTGATTCCCAAAGTGGGCGCTACCGCCCCCTGGTGGGTGCTGCAGGGATCCAGGGAGCAGTGATGGCCACAGGTGCTTTTATCTTTCCTATTAATTGCTATTAAATTTTTTTTAATTTAATTTCCAGGGGTTAAGTAATATTTTTTCTGGAAAAGGGGCAGTAGGCCAAAAAGGTTTGGGAACCACTGCTCTAAATCAATGAAGTTATACTTTTCCCCTGAACAACTAGGTGACTCAGTAGATACAGGGCTGAGTCTAGATCAGAAAGACTCATCTTCCTGAATTCAAATTCAGCCTCAGGTATTTCCTGGCTATGTGACCCTGGGCAAGTTATTTACCCCTCTTTGCCTCAGTTTCCTAATCTATCAAATGAGCAGGAGAAGAAAATGGCAAATTATTCTAGTATTTCTGCCAAGAAAGCCTCAAATGGATCAAAGAAGTTTGGAGCTGGACATGACATACTTCTCCCAGAAGGCCCTGGTTCAGTGGTGGGCAAAGCCCTTCTTCACAAGACAAAGGTAGTAAACTCTCTTTGAGGAAAATAAAAAAGCATATTTTTAAACTTTCTCCAAAAAAAAATGGACTTTACTCATACCTAGAGAAAAATAAAACAGAGCACAAAATTGCCCTGATATAGGATTCTTATCCCAAGATTTCCCTAACCTAATGAGGGAGACCAGTATAACTTAGAGCTAATATTCATATATTCCAACTGAAAGGTCCTGGTCTTGTGTAGTGGAGCTTAGGTAACTTGTCAAACTTCAAATGGATAGCCGAGGGAAGAGTCAAGGTCTTGTAATTGCAAAACCATTGTCCTTCCACTATTGAACTCTGTGAGAATTAAAATTAATATACAAGTACTTCAAGTATTATGTTTATAAGGTTTATTAATACCAATTTGAAACAAAGGAAAATAAAAACTAGAGCACTCACCCAGCCACCCATGAGGGCAAAGAGAGAGTGAGAGGCAGAGTTACACACAACTATATACAAACAACATAAGCACACAACTTGGGGTGAAGGGAAAAGGACACTGGGCAATGAAAAAGAATTGTGGGAGATGCAGCCCAAAGATTCAAGATCTCTAATTAATACATCTGTTACCCCAATGGTGCTAAAAGTGTATTATATTAGAGCAAGTGAAAAACTCTCTGAGAAGTTTAGGTCACATTCCGGGGTTAGTTTTGAGCCCTTCCTTACCTTTGATTTTCTCTGAACTCTCTCCTACTTAAAGAGCAAAAATCATAAGCATGACTCCCTGTATGAAATTCTAATAAACATAAAGTACTCAACAAACCTTAAAATGCTTTTGCTATTGTTGTTGTTTCTCCTGTTAGAAAACAATATCAAAGAGGGAAGGGAATAAATGTGATCTTCCCAACAACCCCACAAGGTAAGTACTATTATTATCCCCATTTTACAATTGAGGAAACCGAGGCAAGGAGAGTTTAAGCATCTTGTCTAGGGTTACACAGGTTGCAAATGTCTGAAGCTATATTTGAGATGAAGTCTTCCCAGGGCTCTACACTGTACCACCTGGCTGTCTCAACAAGCTACTTATCTTGAGCCAGCTCTAGAACCCCAGAAGTGACTGGAAAAAACTAGGCCTATTCCTAGCCTTTCAAATTTTATTTATTTATTAATTACATGTAGAAACGATGTATAACAATGGTCTTCTGACACTTGGTGGTCCAGATTCTCTCTCCTTTCCTCCCTCCCTTTCTTCTCCCTGAGATAATAAATAATCTGATATAGGTTATGCAAGGCTATCATGTAATAAATATTTCCATATTCCTCATGTCTTATAAAAAAGACATATAACACATATACAAGAAAAAAGGAAGTAAAGGAAAGGAAATAAAATGAAAAGCATCTCTAACTTTTCTTACAAAGCCTTTTCCTTTTCTTACAGAGACATTTTCTTCCTTTTTTTAGAATTTCATCTTTATTTTATTCATCACAAATTTACACTTAAGTTTTTCAGGGTAACCTGATTCATGTTGTTTTCCTCCCCTTTTCTCTGCTACCTTCCAGAGTTGACAAGAAGTTCCACTGGGTTATACATGTATTATCTTAAAGAGAAAATTTCTGAAAGAAATAGCTCTGTAAATATGTAAGAAATTAACTAATAAATCAATTCACAAATATTTACTAAGCACCTACCATGTACAAGAGGTTGTGGTAGATGGTAGGGATATTAGGACAAAAAAGAAATTATCTTTGTTATCAAGAAGTTTACATTCTACTGGGGGAGATAATGTTAATAAATGTAATTATACTTACTGTCTCATTGGGACAGCTAGGTAGCACAAAGGATAGAGCTCCAGGTCTGAAGTCAGAAGGCTCATCTTCCTGAGTTCAAATCTGGCCTCAGACACTTTCTAGCTGTGTGACTGTTATGTTTGTAATAACAGGGATATTGGGAAGCTGATAGTCAGGCCAGGGCCGGATGCCTGCAAGACACCTTTCTCCCACACAGACAGGCTTGAGTGAGTAGGGAGGGGATTAAGTACTCCTTGCTCTCAAACCCCTCCCCCCAAGCAGTTGATTTTTAGTTGAAGATGGAGACAGGGCAGTGTGTCTTCAAGCAAGATTCAGCAAAGGCAAATTTTTAATGATGTTCTCTTTCTCTAACTTATATTCCCACAGGTCTGATTGGGGACTGAGTAGAAGCTAGATATCTTGTTGTTAAGGACTGAGAAAGATCTGACTTCTTAGGCTGGCAACTGACAGGAACCAAGCTTAATAGCTGCAGTGAATATCCTCAAATAATACCCAGGCACGGCCATTAAAGATAAAGTTATATTGATAAAAGAAGGAAGTGGAAGGCAAGGGGTGGTAATTAGGATTTGGTTAAGAACTGTCAGGTTGAAGCTGCCCCTCCCCCCCAGGAGGGAGTGGCAGACCTTTAGCTAACTTGCCCTCCAAGCTAATAGTTATTATTTCTAATGTCTAAATAACTAAATAATTATTATATTGATGCTGGAAAGGTCTAATCCTACTAGACAGGCAAACTCCTGAGTAGAAACCACAATGGCTTTTGCCACTATGGCCTCCCAGGCAAACCCCAAATCAGGAACTGCAAGCAGAGAGATCTGCTCCCCTCAACTCCCAGAAAACAACTGTTTAACTCCCTACCAACTGCCCCTCACCCAAAGTTCTCCCAGGGAGGGGTTCCCCTGGAATTCTGGGTGAGACTTGACCCTGTATTTGCAGGAATTCCATCCTGCCATTTTCTACATTACAGTGACCCTGGACAAGTCACTTAAACTTAAATGGCAAAACATTCCAGTATCTTTGCCAAGAAAACCCTAAATGGGGTCATGAAAGCACTAATGAAAAAATAATTGAACATACTGAATAAAACAAAAAAAACACAAGGTAAGGGAGGGCAGTAGTGACTGGGAAGAATCAAGAAAAATTTCATTTAAGAGCTATCTTTCCTTTTGGATATTAATGTTCAACATTGGGTAAAATGATAAATTTGACCACATTTGATTTAAATCTGATTTTTTAAAAATGGTGTTTATATACTAGGACCATTCATATTTTTAAAGGATTGTGATCTGAGGAAGACAAGCTTGGGAAATTGAAACAGCAGGGCACAGATGAGAAGAATGGATTTTGAGTATTAAAGAGGGCTCACTAAATGCTCCTATGTAAAGTCTATGCAGAGTTCATGCATTGAAAACTAGAAACTTTTATTCTTTATTTTCTATGAATATCAAAGATGTATTTTTCTCCTTGGAATTTACTTGCTTATCTATTCTTCATTATACATCAAAAATTAATTAATTGCCTTTTATATACAAAGCACTATATTGGCTTAAAGCTAGTTACTGGGAATAGAGGGCTAAAGTTTGGAATAGCACAGGTATTCTTATCCTGGGGTCTGTAATCTCTGGGGTTTTTTTGTTTGTTTGTTTGTTTCAATATTTTGATAACTGTGCTTTATTACAATTAATTTCCTGGGAAATCCTATGTATTTTGTTTCACAAGTCTAAAAACATAGAAAAGGTCCATAGGTTTCACCAGACAGCCAAAGGAGGGAGTCTATGACACAAAAAAATGGTGAATAATTCCTGGAATAGTAGAAAAGTAAAATCGTGTGTCGTTGGGCAAGACACAAACTCTTTGAATCTCTTTATTCATCTGCAAAATGGGAATAAAAGTATATGTAATAATAAAACCACTGACCCAATTCTAAATTTAGAGTTGTGTTGTGCGAAAAACATTTCAAAGTTTGCAGCAAGGTCTTGCCCCAAGAATGGGAGGCTTAAAATTCTATTCAATCCAGAAGCACTTAGCATGGTATCTGACAAATATTAAGTGCTATGTACATTTTTAGTGCTATACACAGTTTTAAGTGCTATATACATTTTTAGTTATTATTACTATTAGCTATTAATCACATTTACCTCCCAGAATTCTTGTATGGATGAAATGAGATAATATTTGCGAAGTGTTTAGCACAGTGACTAGAACATTTATTAAGGGCCTTCTAGTTGATGATTAATCAATGTCTATTTCTTTCTCTCCAAAGAATTAGGAAGATGAATTTCCCATACAATGGGCTAATGTGGAGTCTTTGGCTGCCTACTCTCATATATATATATAT
>NW_025398522.1:0-2926 GCF_016433145.1 Gracilinanus agilis | reverse complement strand
TATATATATATTCTGTATGACAAAACAAAAACTGTTAGGAGAATTAGAGAGTAGTCTTGCAGAAACTAGGAATAGATCAATATTTCTTACCATATAACAAAAAACTTCAAAATGGGTATATAATTTAATCATAAAAGGGGATATCAGGGGCAGCTTAGATGGCTTGGTGGATTGAAATCCAGGCCAAGAGATGGAAGGTCCTGGGTTCAAATATGACCTTAGATACTTTCTAGCTGGGTGACCCTGGGTAAGTCACTTAACCCCCATTGCCTAACCCTTACCGTTCTTCTGTCTAAGAAGAATCCTTCTATCTTCTAAGACAGAAAGTAAAGCATTTAAAAAAATTTTTTAAGGGGATATCATAAACAAATTAGTGGAATATGGAAAAAATAGATCTATGGATAGGGGAAGAATTGATGGCTAAACAAGAAATAAAGAGATTCACAAGAAGTAAAATGCATCATATTGATTAAAAAAAAACCAAAAACTTTGGACAAGCAAAATCAAATGCAGCTAAAATTAGAGGAAAAGTAGGGAACTGGGGAAAAATCTTGGTATCAGATTTCTCTGAGAATGACATCATTTCTAATATATAGAGGGAACTGAGTCTAATTTATAAGAAAAAGACCCACTCCTCAGTTGGCAAATGGTCAAAAGATATAAATAGGCAGTTTTTAGAGGACTAAATTAAAGCTATCAATAACCATATTTTAAAATGCCCTGAGTCACTAATGATTAGGGAAATACAAATTAAAACAACTGTGAGGTAGCAGCACCTCGCAACCATCATATTGGCTAAGATGACAAAAAATAAAAGTGACAAATTTTGGAGGGACTGTGTGGAAAAAGGTACACCAAGACATTGTTGGTGGAGTGGGTCCAACTCTTCCAAACATTCTATCTAGCAATATGTAACTATGACCCAAACTATGAAACTGTGCATGTCTTTTGACCCAGCAATGACCTCTTCTATGCTTATACCCCAGAATATCAATAAAAACCAAAAAGGACCCATATGTATATGTTTCATTTTTTCAAAGTTCTTATTTCCAAGATATATGAGGAACTGATTTAAATTTATAAGAATAAGAGCCATTCCCTAATTGACAAATAGTTTAAGGATATGACCAATCGGCTCTCACCAAAATAAATCCAGGTTATATAAACCAAGTTGGGGGAAAATGTTCCAAATGATTACTAATTGCTAGAGAAATTTAAATTAAAGCAATTCTGAGATTCTACCTCATACTCACTAATGTAGAAAAAGTAACAACAACAAAAAAAAGAATGAAAAATGATGGAGGGGTTGTGGGAGAACAGGCATTTATACATTTTTGGTGGTCCTATAAATAGGTATATTGTTGGGTCTTAACCAAAAGAGATTCAAGAGGAAAAGGGTCACATGTACAAAGATACTGAAGCTCTTCCTTTGCGGTGACAGAAAACTAAAGAGCTGAAAGGATGTCTCTCAATTGAGTAATTAGACCTATGTGCATGTGATAGAATACAATTTTTTAAAACCCTTACCTTCTTTCTTAGATTCAATACAATATATTAGTTTCAAGGCAGAAGAGAGGAATGGCTAGTCAATAGGAGTTAAGTGACTTGCCCAGGGTAACACAAGCTAGGCAATATGAGGTCAAATTTGAACCCAGGACCTGGCTTTCTGTTCACTGAGGCATCTAGCCTTTTTTTTTTTAAAGCCCTTAACTTCTGTGTATTGGCTCCTTGGTGGAAGAGTGGTAAGAGTGGGCAATGGGGGTCAAGTGACTTGCCCAGGGTCACACAGCTAGGAAGTGTCTGAGGTCAAATTTGAACCCAGGTCCCACCTACTCAAGCCCTGGTGCTCTATCCCCACAAATTTTTTTTTAAACCCTTAACTTCTGTGTATTGGCTCCTAGGTGGAAGAGTGGTAAGGGTGGGCCAAGGGGGGGTCAAGTGACTTGCCCAGGGTCACACAGCTGGGAAGTGTCTGAGGCCGGGTTTGAACCTAGGATCTCCAGTCTCTAGGCCTGACTCTCAATCCACTGAGCTACCTAGCTGCCCCCGCCCCTTTTCTTTCTAATGGGGTTAAGGTAGGAGGAAACGAAAATAAGATTTCTGTTCACTTTAAATAACAACAAAAAAAAGGTAGGTGGGGGAGGTGCTACAAAGTTTCAGAAGAGGTCACTGTACTATCGGTTTCACTTAATTGTTTTGCTTTGTTAACAGGAAATCTCTCACGGAGTGTCTGTGGGGTAACCTGTAAATGTCTGTGTATAAAACTTTATGTATAAATATCTATGTATAAAACTTTAAATTAATGTTTTGTGTATCAAGTCACAGTGGAGGACAGACTTGAACTGCAGACAGTGTTATTCCGGCGAGCGCAGGTCTCCTCGTGGCACCACCCCGCGCTACTGACGTAGCACGCTCTGGCCCGCCCCTTCCCCTGATTGGCTGGCTAAGGGACCGGCCGCTCAGCCATTGGCCTGGCTTGGAGGGGGCCCCGTCCAATCGGCTGGGAGCACCGGCTTTTCCCGCGGCGGTTCGGAGCGAGCGGCGGTTACGACGGCTAACGGTCTCTCGGCTCGTTCTGATCGACGCCGGGACCGTCGGAGGGGCTCCGGAGGCCGGGATGGCGGCCCTGGAGCCCGGCGTCGGCGGCTACGGGCGGAGCGAGGCGGGGACTCGCGGGGAGAAGGAAAAGCAGCCGGGCCCGGTCTCGTCCCGCAGGACCCTGGTGTCCCCGCCACCGCCGCCACCCCCACCTCTCTGCCTGAAGCGCAGATTGAAGCTCCTGCCGGGGCCTGAGGAGACAGTGCAGAGCCGGGTGAGGACCCGCCCCTTCCCTTCTCTCCCTGGGGAGGACCCGCCCCCTGATCTCACACACACTGACTCCTCCCCTGCCCCCTCCGAGACCGCCCCTCCCCTCCAGACCACACAC
>NW_025398521.1:0-2762 GCF_016433145.1 Gracilinanus agilis | reverse complement strand
TGTTAAAAATGATTATTAATAAATGTTTAAATTTTTTTAAAAAAGCCTTCATAAGCCGATAACATGTTACCTTTCCAGTCTTCTTACACCTTTTCCCCCAATATGTGCTCTCTAAAGCAGCGACACTGGTTTCCTGGCTGCTCCATGAACAAGACACTCCATCTTTCAGCTCTAAGAATTTTATTTGCCTGGCCCTCATGCCTCAAATGCTCTCCCTCCTCTATTCCAACTGCTTACCTTCCAGACATCCTTTACTTCCCAACTAACATCTCCACTTCTACAAAAAGCCTTCCCTTACTCCTCTTAACTTCAGTCATTTCCCTCTTTTAATTACTTCCTATTTATCCTACACAGAGCATGATTTGCAAATATTTGTTTGCATGTTTTCTCCCTAATTAGATCATAAGCTTCTTGAGACTGTCTTTTTGCCTCTTTTTGTATCCCTAGGGCTTTATACATGGCCTGGCACACAGTAAGTGCTTAATAAATGTTCATTGAATTAAACTGAATGTCTCCCTTAAAACTTCTCTTCTCTGGTCTAAATATTCCTAACTCCCTCAAATGAAACTCATATGTTATAATCTTTTCTTTTTTTACTTTAGAGGGGTGGGTGATATCTTCAGGTACCTGTGAAGAGGGGAAGCTGAGCAGCCCAGCTTCACATCCCTCTGACTTTCTAGTATGAACTCTGGCAAACTCTATGCTGGGGCAACAGAGCACATGCTCCCAGAGAAGGCTCTAAGTGCTCCCTGACATGTGTGCCATAGGTTCACCACCACTGTTCTATAGGAGCTCAAAGGAGGGCAAGGCCACTTCCAGGTTGGTTAAAGAAAAAAGGTTTCATAAAGATTATGGCATTGAGCAGGGCCTTGATGTATAGGATTTCAGTAGGTGAAAAAGAGTAGAGAGAAAAGGCATTTTGAGGCGAGTAGAAACATATGATGTCAGGGAAGAGCAACTTCCATGGAATGGAAAATGATGCTGTTTGGCTAGAATAATGGTACTAGTAGGAACATACTAGGAATAATACAAGAGGGGTAGGTTAGGCCCAGGTGGTCAAGAGCTTTGAATACCTACAAAGTCTGAACCTTATCTTGGGAGCAAGGAGGAATGGCTGAAATTCTGAGCAGGGAGAATGGCATGATTAAAGGGGAAAGTTATGTTTTAATATTTAGAGTCTTAAGGAAAGATGACATTTTTGCCACTAAATGTTTTCATATCATTAATTACTTGAAGAACAGTTACTTGATCTTCTTTAAAAGGCTTTTTAAAATATATTTTTCACATTATATAATTTTTCTTAAACCACATGAAGGAATTGTTGATTCAAAACAATATACCACTTGTATTTTGCAATCTTTTCTTATCTCTTTTGTTTCCACATCTCATTTCCCCTCAGACTGCCATGGGAAATAGCTTCTGAATGCTACATCAGTCGTTCTCTATGGTGTCTAGAATGCTCTTCAAGAAGGTACCTTTGACATTTTATAATTGTGACATGTATTCTAAATGCATATTCACTATGAATATGAGAGTGCATTTTTTAAAAGTTTGCTTACAGTGGGGCAGCTGAGTAGCTTAGTGGATTGAGAGCCAGGCCTAGAGACGGGAGGTCCTAGGTTCAAATCTGCCCTCAGACACTTCCCAGTTGTGTGACCCTGGGCAAGTCACTTGACCCCCCATTGCCCACCCTTACCAATCTTCCACCTAGGAGCCAATACACAGAAGTTAAGGGTTCAAAAAATTTTAAAAAAATAAAAAAAATAAAAGTTCGCTTACATAAATGTTCTGATGACTATGTAATAATTCTTATTTTGGACAAGTTCAAGCTATTTCTATGTCAAGTGAAATGATCACAATGAAGTAAAATTGGCTTTATTGACCCAAGTATTGGGAAAGGAAACTAAAAGAGCTCCAATATAAGAAGTTCTTAATCTGGGGACCATGAAGTTCCTTTTTAAAAAGCTCTTCTGATGACCATATTTCACAATAAGTAGTTTCCTTTGTAGTCTCATGTATTTCAGCCTTTAAAAATATTATTCTGTGAAGTCAACTGCCAAAGGGGTCCAAGACAGAAAAAAGGCTAAGAAACCATGCAGGTATTCTTAAGCTCACTTTCCTGAAAAATGCTGAAGATGTATCTAGGCACTACAAATATTATCCCCATTTTACAGGTAAGAATACTGAAGTTCATAGAGAGTGAATGAATTACCAGAAGCTTACACAACTAGAATCAGAGTCAGGACTTGAATACAGGTCTAACTGACTACAACTTCAGCAGTTTATGTACTCATTACACCACCCTCCCTTTGAAGCTTAACATGCTTTCTGGAGATTCTGTGATTTTATAGAACACTGTAGGGATGTCCTCTTTTGCCATTTCCATTTCCAACTTGTAGATGCCACTGCACACTTAGAAGTCTAGTATTACAGGAGCCTTTTTAGTAGAATTGGAGAGCCCTGTGAAATCAAGCAACTGGTGGCAGGAGAAATCATCATATCCCTACATCTCAGATTAGCCTGTATACCATTCTCAGAATTCACTATGCATTTTTATTATAAGGACAAAGTCTAAGAAAACACAATGAGGATTTGGAATGGGGAAAAGTAGAACTAAGGAAAGTGTGTTTCTTTCTGCTTTCTTTTGAACAGTACCCATTACCTATCTACCATAATGATATTTCACAGATATGGAAAGAAGATGGGTGAACAAGAGGGAAGAAGAGGAGAGGAGAGGAGAGGAGAGGAGAGAAGAGGAGGGG
>NW_025398520.1:0-9450 GCF_016433145.1 Gracilinanus agilis | reverse complement strand
ATAGAGAGAGAGAGAGAGAGAGAGAGAGAGAGAGAGAGAGAGAGAGATAGAGAGATCATTCCAGGTCTAGGAAACTCTAGTTATGTTCTTGTTCCTGGTTGTAGACAGTGATTCAGTCTTTATAGTGTCTATCTGGCATTCTAACATTTTTCTTCCTGGAATCATCTGGATGATTTTATGGAGCCTCAACTTTTCAGAGCACCATTAGAGAAACCTTGGGTTTGGGGGATTTTTTTAGAGATGTAGATGACAACAAAAACTTGACCCAATAGGTTTAGAACTTCACCAGGTGACACAGTAACTGAAACATTGTGAGATGATCAAATGTAATACATTTTACTAATAGCAAAGCAGTGATCCAGAACAATCCTGAGGGACTTATGAGAAAGAGTGCTATCCACATCGAGAGAAAGAACTGTGGGAGTAGAAACACAGAAGGAAAACATAGGATTTATCACTGGTTGATATGGAAGGCTAAAAATCCTGGGACCCTGATAAAGGGTCCCCTTGACCCTTTTTGGTGAATTAAAAAACAGTTTGCAGGTCTTATACAAGGTGTTCCAAAAGTTATAGTGCAATTTAAAACCATTAAAGCTTTAAACTATGACCTTTGGGGCAGCCTGTATTGTGTGGAATGTGGGTTTTCTTGCTGATCACTACCAGAATGTTATAATATATCAGGGTGGAGGAATTGCTAGAATTGGAAATATGGAGAAGAACCCTGGTGTTACTCTTTGAAGGGCATTCACTGTCACTGCTATGGGGGCAGCTGATAAAGGGAGTATTTACCCCAATGACATTTCCACAGGGAGTTTTAAGAAGGAGGGAGGTAGTGAACTGGTATAGGAAGGATTTAGTAGACAGAAAGATCAGACTTGGCGATGGAGTATTAGTGAGATTTGTGATGAGGGTTGGAGTACTGCATCAATATTCCAAGTCAATTCAATTAAACAAGCACTTATTATGGACCCACTCTGGGACAGGCACTGGGGGACCCCAAATGAAAAAGTTCTGGCTCTCAAGGAGCTTATATTCAATTATGGGTAAAATGATATACTCAGAGAAATCAGTATAAAACCCTATAAATCATCTATCCCCAACTCTTCAATTTTGTGATTTAGTCATTTTTTTCATTTGTTTCTTTTTTTTTAATAGGCAATGGGGGTCAAGTGACTTGCCCAGGGTCACACAGCTGGGAAATGTCTGAGACCAGATTTGAACCTAGGACCTCCTGTCTCTAGGCTTGGCTCTCAATCCACTGAGCTACCCAGCTGCCCCCTCAGTTGTTTCTTTAATGGTGTTTTAAGCAGTAAATAGTTGCAGAATATTATGTTTAATATATTAAGTTAACTTGTTGTGATTGAAAGGGATTTGAGGAACCAAAAATGTTGCGAACTACCACTATAAGAGAGAACTCCGACAACATCTGCTTGAAACTTCTCCTGATTCTCCCTTCCCCCAATTCCCAATACCCTCCCACATAAACTACTTTAGATTTTACTATATTGTACACATTTGTATTTATTCACTTCATTTGTTTCTGTTATACATTTTTTTAGTCATCTCTGACTCTTCTTGTAGTTTTTTTTGGCATAGATACTATAATGCTTTGCCTCATTTTATAGATGAGGAAATGGAGGCAAACAGGGTTAAGTGACTTGCCCAGGGTCATACAGCCATTAAAGAGTCTAAGACTAGATTTGAACTCAGGAAAATTAGTTTTTCTGACTCTAGGCTGAGTGTGCTATCCATCATGCCACCACCCAGCTGCCCCAACTCCTCAATTTACATGTTTTCAATTACATGCAAAGTTAAAAAAAATTCCAAACTTGGGGAATGGTAACAATTGAGAGAATCAGGAAAGGATTTGTGTAGGACTGGGCACTTGAGTCCAGCCTTGAATGAAGCTGGTATTCCAATAAGCTGAAATAAAGTGAAAGAATATTTCAGACATGGGGGATAGTTGGCGCAAAGGAAGGAGATGGAATGTTGTTTGCAGAGAATATCAAGTGGTCAGTTAGGTAGAAATAGAGAGTATATGAGGGCAAATAAATCATGAAAGATTGGTTGGGGCAAGGTTGGGAAGGGCTTTAAATGCCAAACAGGAGTTTTTGTATTCTGTCCTAGAAGTGATTGAGGCTTTTTTTTTTTATTAGAGGAGTGGCATAGTCAGACCTATGACTCAGAAATATAATTTGGCAGCTGTGTAGAGAGGATGGATAGTGGAGAGGGGATATTTGAGGCAGGCAGCCCAATTAGAAGGATGCTTTGGTAGTCTGGGTACAACGTGATGAGGGCTTGAATAGGTTGTTGGCTGTGAGAGTAAAGAGAAGTCCTGGGATGTTTGTGAAAGACGTGGATATAAAATCAATAAGACTTAGCAACTAATTATACAGGGTTTCCCAAAAGTCCAAGTGTAGTTTTGCTTAAATAAAAGCAAATCTATTAAAGCTTATATTTTAAAACTTCCATGCTAATACTTATATTCAAAACTTATATTAAAGCTTATATTTAAGCTATTAAAGCTTTAAATTGCACTAAGACTTTTGGGACCTCCATGCATGGGCAGGGGATGAGCAAGAGTGAAGAATAAAGGGTAATGCTAAGATTGTGAACCTGGGTTACCAGAAGGCTCATAGAATCCTTGAAATAGAGAAGTTAGGAAAGATAGGGCTTTGGGGGGCTTGGGAGAGATAATGAATCTTGTTTTAGACATATTGAGTTTTAGATAATTATGGAATATCTAGGTAGGGACTTAATATGGGTTTAGCATTTAGAAGAGAGGTAAGGGCTAGATATATAGATTAGGAAGCCATTTACTTAGAGAGGTCAGTAAGAACCACTGTTCATTCTAACAACATTCTTGACTCCACACAGTCATGAGCAAAATGAACTTTCTCTTATTCCACAAGAGACCCATTTAAAATTGTCCATGTACTATAGACTGGAAACCTGATCTCTCTCACATGTCATTTCAAACATCAATTGCTTTGCTTAATCTTTTCTCAAGCAGATGCTAATAAGGATTTCCAATAAATTCTTCTTCTAATGCATCCATTAATTAAAGAATCATGTTAAAAAGAGGCTTATACCTCAAAACAAAATTCAAGGAGCTAGCTCATGGGTTTTTGGTTTTTTCTCTCAATCTCATTTCCTCCCACTCAAGTTACACAGCTGTGCCTGCAGGGCAGTGGCCCTAGAATCACATTTCTTAGGACCTCACACTGCCTTCAATCCACCCACACATCCTGCTGTCATCAAATCTTATCACTGCCACCTAATGAAAGGAGGTCTATGATCCTATGATTGTGTGGCGTCATGTTAATTACCATAGCAACAAATGACTATGGTTACCTGAAAAGATTATGTCTTCACTGCAGTATTTGACCAAAAAAAAGGTTCTATGAGTTGTTAGAATAATGGTGAGATGGGGAGAGGGAAGAGGAAGAGAAAGAGAGAGAGATGTAAACAAAGGCAGAGAGAGAGAGAGAGAGAGAGAGAGAGAAAGAGAGAGAGAGAGAGAGAGAAAGAGAGAGAGAGAGAGAGAGAGAAATGGAGAAAGGAAAGAAAGAAGGAAGGAAAAAGCAAAGCTGTAAGGAAAGGAAAGGCAGCACGAAGAGCTGGCTTTCTGCAGCTGTTTGCCCATTTAGGAAATACCAGTGGCATCTGTAACTGTCCACAGTTAATGCTCTTTCAGAACAAGGAAGGCTCAAAAAGATTATCTAGTCCTGGGATTCTTAATGTGAGGTCTGGTCTGTGGAGAGATTTTAGAGGGTTGGTGAATTTAGAAGAGAAAAATATTACATCTTTATTTCAATATAACTGATTCCTTTTTTAATCCTGTAGATTTTATTTTATGCTTTAAAAATATTACTCTGAGGGGCAGCTGGGTAGCTCAGTGGATTGAGAGCCAGGCCTAGAGACAGGAGGTCCTAGGTTCAAATCCAGCCTCAGACACTTCCCAGCTGTGTGACCCTGGGCAAGTCACTTGACCCCCATTGCCCACCCTTACCAATCTTCCACCTATGAGACAATACACAGAAGTTAAGGGTTTAAACAACAACAAAAAAAATATATTACTCTGAGAAGGGAATAAGTATTTATTTTACATAGCAATTACTATATTGATAGGCACTGGGCTAAGCACTTAACAAATATCTCATTCGATCTTCACAGTAACCCAATGAGTTAGTGCTATTGTTAAATCCATGTTACAAATGAGGAAACTGAGTTAGATGTTAAGTGACTTAATCAGGATCACATGGCTAGTAAAGTGTTTAAACACTAGATTTGAACTCTGGTCTTCCTGACTCCAGATCCAGGACTCTATTCACTGCTTCACCTAGTTGTCCCTAAGGGTCCATAGGTTCTATCAGACTGTCAGAGGCCTGTGAAACAGAAAAAATTGAAATCCTCTTATTTAGACCAATCCTTTCATTTTACAGATGAAGTTAAAACAAAGACAAAGGCTTAAGTGATTTACTTTATTGCTTACCTTTGATCTCTCCTTATCTATTGGTTGCTTCCCCACTGCCTAAAAACATGTTCAGTCTTCTTCAAATCTCCTCCCATCAAATTCCCTATCTCCCCATGTCAAAAAACCCTCATCCATCCATCCATCCCCACTATCATTTGATATCTCTCTATTTTTCTGGGTACATTTTTAGCAAAGGCATTCTACTATTACAGAGGGCCGTCAAACCCTCTCTGAATGACAGAGTCACAGATGGGGGTCCTAGAACCACAAAGAGAGATTCTAGGAAGGATGGATTCCTCCTACTCAAGATTCCCCTGCGTGACTTCTCTCTTGTTAACACTCTTTAGTGAAATTAATGTAACTAATATCTCTTTCTAGCCCTAGGGAGATACAGAAGATTAATAAAGGCTATCATTAGAGCCCTTACAGACACTCTATAAACTCCTAAAAAATTCCCACTTTTACAAGCAGTTAAACAGAAATTCCCCTAGAAGTCACTTCACAACAAACCAGCAAATAGTGAGTTAATGTTAAAGATTTTAAAACCCTAACTTAGATCTCACATACTCAGGTGCCTGCAAAAACAGACCAGAATAGTCTCCAAGTTTCCCCCCACCCTGGTCCCTGATTCAGTATAGTATGTTAACATAAAGAACGATGAAATGATAAATGAAGAAATTGTCTCCTGTATTTTCCCACCACTGTAGCCCAAGAGATATGTCAAACACACTTTGAAAAATATGGAAAAGTTACTGGAGAATGAAAAGTATGACTTAATACATTGTCTCTAAGAAAAAAATATATGGTGGGAATGGAAATCATGCCAACATGTATGTAATCTTAAAAAAAATGGCAGATCAGAACAGCCTTCTGCAAGCTTACTGAGTCTCTAGCTGTTCTCTTTCACACTTTGCTTAACTGTCCTGCCCCCTGAGATACCTAGGCTACCGGGCATGCTCCCAGCATACTATCAGGACCTCCACCTCATTTCCTCTCACTCTGTTCTTAACTATCTATAGTCTGGCTCTGACCTCATCATTCAACTGAAACTGCTCTTTCCAAAGCTAGTAAAATCTCTTAATTGTCAAGTCTAATGGCCTTTTCTCAATTCTCATCCTTCTTGACCACTCTGCTGCCTTTGACACCATTGATTATATGTGCCCCCACACTGGTTCTAGAACTACAGAAGGCACCCAATGCCCTCATTCTTTTCCTTTACCAGCTCAAGGGAAAAGTGTGATGTTTTGAGGAGGAGATCCACAAGTAGAGATTGACCAGATGTTTGACAGTGGCTGTGGTTTTGCGGAAGACATTTTGGTAAATCTAGGAGGTGGAGCTCATGAAACCAGAGGAAGGAGGCAAGTGGCAATATAGACAGCTTGTCCCAGAGGGCCCTTGGATGGCAGGGGATGTGCTGTCCAGTTGCATAAATGTCAATGTCAAGATTAAGGAAGATACTTTTCTGCACTCCCTCTTATTGGCTCTATCCAAACACTATAGAACCAAGAAACTGAGCTTGGGTGATATCTTCTCTTATTCAGATTTTCCACTGTCTCTTCTAAACTATTGATTCTCTTATTTAGCATGTTGATGTTCTTGGGTTGATGATTTTATTTAAATATTTACAGATATCAAATTTTTCTTTGTGTTTCTTACTAAGTTTCTAAATCACTCTAGAAGTTCATGCAATAAATCTATTTTCTCTTCTAGGCATTTAGCTATTGTTATGGTCTTATGCTTTCTTTTTTATGGATTTCTCCCATGATATATCTTAAAGCAAATAGGCTGGACAATTACTTGTCAGGGATATTGTAGAAGACATTCTTGTTCAGATATAGGTTAGGCTAGATAACCTCAGGGGTCCCTTCCAGCTCTGGGATTCTCTGATTCTGCACATTACAAGCTGTTTTGTTTTTTTAATCTTTGTTTTTCCATTGTGAATGTACAGACTGGCTTTTTTGGCATGGATATAGTTTTCACTTTGGAGATTTTCTAGTGTTCTTGGCCTTGAAGCAAATACTATGATTTCTGTTGAATTTGGAGAATCTTGTCATTACACAATCCTGCTTGTGCTTGGATCTTGCCCAGAACATTCTTGGTGCCTTTGGTGAGTAGACATCTCCCTGTTTAACACCTTCCTTGATATCAATACTCAGAGAATCATTAGGCAAAACAGTTCATGTAATTGCATCTGTCATTGAGTCTTGTACAATATTTATGAAAGATGCAGCATCTGAGGAGATATTTTAAGACTGAATTTGTTCTATAGTCAGATATTTCAATACTTTAAGGATCTGTTTTTTGTTACTATGGGTCCCAATGCCACCCATGTAGATCTCAAACACTTTATAACATAGCAGATGGTGCTTGAAGATTATTGTAATTGTAAAATTATAATTTGTAAATTGTAAAATGGTCCTGTGGCCAACCTGGTGAGGAACCTTTCTCTATATTCAGCAAGACTTATCTTTAGACAGTAGGCATGTATTTGAGTGAAGGGTAGAGTGATCACTTATTTAGTATGATGCAACAGGGATTCCTTTGTGGGAATGGGTTGGACTAGATGGCCATTGAGATTCCCTGCTTCATTGGGATAGTCAAGTGGCACAGTGGATAGAGTGCTAGACTTGAAGTCAAGAAGCTGAGTTCAAATCTTGCCTATTATGTTTTATATTTAGTATGATATTTATTTAACATTTAAATTCTGTTTAAACCCCCCTTTTAAAAAATCTTACCTTCTGTCTTACTAACAACTCTAAGAAGGAAAGGCAAGGGCTAGGGAAACAGGGTGAAATGACTTGCCCACAGTCACACAGCTAGGAAATGTCTGAGGGACCTGGGTCCTCCTGATTCCAAGCCTGGCATCTATCCATTGTACCACCTATCTAACCCAGTGTAAAACTCTTTAAGAGGGGGCAGCTGGATAGCTCAGTGGATTGAGAGCCAGGCCTAGAGACGGGAAGTCCTAGGTTCAAATCTGACCTCAGACACTTCCCAGCTGTGTGACCCTGGGCAAATCACTTGACCCCATTGCCTACCCTCACCACTCTTCTGCCTTGGAGCCAATACATAGTATTGACTCCAAGACGGAAGGTAAGGGTTTAAAAAAAAACTCTTTAAGAGTTTTGAAAAATAGGGATCATAATAGCACCGACCTTATATAGAGTAATTGTGAAGAACAAATGAAATAATATTTGTAAAGCATTTATTACAGTGTCTGTATAGCATATAATAGGTAGTAAATAAATGCTCATTCTTTTCTCTTCCCACTCTGAAATTCTCTGATCCATGGTAATACTCTCTCAAATACCTTCTTTCTTTCTTTCCTTCTTTCTTTCTTTCCTTCTTTCCTTCTTTCCTTCTTTCTTTCTTTCCTTCTTTCCTTCTTTCCTTCTTTCCTTCTTCCTTTCTTCCTTCCTTTCTTCCTTCCTTCCTTTCTTTCTTTCTTTCTTTCTTTCTTTCTTTCTTTCTTTCTTTCTTTCCTTCTTTCTTTTAACCCTTATTTTCTCTCTTAGTAACAACTCTAAGATAGAAGGGCAAGGGTTAGCCAACTGAGCTTAAGTGATTTGTCCTGGGGTCACACAGAGAGGAGGTGTCTGAGGTGAGATTTAAGCTCAGATCTTCCTGACTCCAAGCCTGACATCCAGCTGCCCTTCTCAAATTCTTTCTTAAAGTTAATAAGCAACATAGAGGAAATCCATCCTCTTTCTACATGTCATTCAGTTGTGTTACTGTAAAGATGTGTCCCACTGGACTACTGCTTGCAAAAACCTGCTTGTTTCCTTACAATATTTCCATAAAAGATGCTGTCAATGAATATGTCATCACCTCCAACATTCATATAAATGCTGTGCTATAAAGGCAACAAAAATATTTTTTCTCTAGGAACTCTTTAAAATAGTCAATAATTATAGTTATAATTATATGTACTGTATGTTATAATGATTGTATAATTGTTGTAGATGTTTTATAGTGGTCAGGGCACTAGGCTTGCAGACTGAAAAGTTGCAATTCTACCTCAGACACTCAGGTCTATGGCCCTGGGCAAATAAAATGAAGGAGTTGGACTTAATGGCTGCTTAGATTCCTTTCACTCTAAATCTATGATCCTTATTAGTAGTACAAGAAGCATTCTTGAAAAGATTTGATAAAGATAAGAAAGGAGGAACATGGGTCAGTAATTGCTAAAATCTCACTGATTACTTTTTATTTCAGTAATAGCACCACTTATGACTTTTCCCCCAATATTTTATAATCTTCCATTCTTAGAGATATTTTGTGATCTGAGCTAGTCTAGAAAGTCTGGTTGGGAATTTTCCATTAATAGCCAGCAGTGAGAAAAATACTATCACTTCCTCCCTATTTTACTCTCTTAGATGTTTGACTGTATACAAATCAGAGAATTATAAAATATCAAAATGGAATAGGACGTGCATATTGAAATGTATATTTTTTGGCCACGGTCATCATGAGAATTTATTTTGCTTGACTATATATATTTATAACAGGGGTTTTGTTTTTCTTTCTCAGTTGGAGGAAAGGGAAGGAAAGGTGGAATTTTCAATGATTGAAAAAAATGAATTTTTAAAAAGAATTGAATGGGGCCTTAGAAACCCTTTAGTTCAATTTACCTTTTCAGAAACTGAATCCCAGAAAGGTGAAGCTAGTTTAGTGACACATTCTGAACTAAAACTCAAGTCCTCTGATTCTCATTCTAGTTAGTAGCCTTTTCATAATGAAATCTACTGGGAGTTTCTTTTTATTCATCTATTTAGTGATTGTCATTTGATCATTTACATACTTACAAAGCATTAAAAAAAACAACCAACAACTCAGATTTAATAGGACTCAAGAATGGGCTACTTTAAGATGATTTCAGAAGGCTGTACTAGCTATATTTTAATTCTACCCCCACTCCCTCTTTCCCTCTCCCTGCTCCCTCCCTCTCTCTTCCTCCTCCTCCTCCTCCTCCT
>NW_025398519.1:0-5433 GCF_016433145.1 Gracilinanus agilis | reverse complement strand
CTCCTCCTCCTCCTCCTCCTCCTTCTCCTGCTCCTCCTCCTCCTTCTCCTGCTCCTCCTGCTCCTCCTCCTTCTTCCTCTTTGTTTGACTAACATTAACAGTTATGAAAATTTATATTTTTTGAACAAAGAATAACAAAGAAAGAGGACTGCATATATGACAAAGTAATTTTCTGTTTTCTACAACTCAAGTTTTTGGGGTATATATTAAATTTAACATGGTAGTTCCAACATTGTCTTGCTTGTCTGTGTTACCTTTTGAAAGTCCTTCTGCTCTCTTCTGTATGTATATATGTCTTCGCTGTTTCACTGATGTGAAATATAATCATTTTTCTTCTTTTTTGATATAGTATCTCTTTTAATTTATCCTAAGATGAATACAGATGCAGTAGGCAAGAACTAATATGCTTAGTGGGTAAAAAGTTAGCCCTAATGTCACAGACCAGAGTTCCAGTCCTGCAAGAGGCAGGTCATTTCAATTCTGAGATTCTATGACAACTCAATTCAACAAATACAGTTCATCATTTGCTGGGTGATGCTGGGCAAGACATTTAATCTCTCAATGCTCTAGGAAACTCTTTAACACTAAAGTTGTAAAGAAGACACTACTGAGTTCTGAAATATACCTAACTCATGTCTAAATTAAAGAGGGCATCTTTAATTGAGATTATAGCAAGCTTGGGGCACAACTGTGCACCTGAGTACTGAGAAATTTTTATGAGTTCAGAAACTGAAATGAGAAGGGAATCTTATGAGGAGTGAGGCATGCTCCCTCTGGTCATCCAAGCAAGATAATCAGCCTCAATTTGACTAGTCTCTTCTCTATAATCCCAAATGCTTCACAATTTAAGGATGAGACAAGGGCACTTTAGTAGCCCTGGCTAGCTCAGGGTAGTTTTGTTCACAGGGTAAATGGAACTCAGATCCCCCAAGTGGAGACTAACTCAATCTGATAAGTGCTAAAACTCTTAATAAGAGGAGGTGTGTAAGACATTCCTAGAACTATCTAAGAATGGGAAGGGAGAGGTTTGTGCTGTCACCGAAGTCCTTTGGAGAGAGAGGGAAATATTAGGAACTGATATTAAACTGAATTAAAATAAATTCTCTTCAGTACTGACTTTCATTGATAGAAGGGGTTCCCTATCAAAGACAGACCATATACACCTTGAGAGCACTGACTTAGGTCTTACATGCTATGGTACCCCTTGAAATCTTTTGTACATTATTTTTACTCAAAAAGCATTTTAAGTGGTTTATTAATCAATTTCATTGGTCAACTATTAACTACTGACAACTTCAATTGACAATGAACTAATCAGTTAATTATCCAATGAGCAAGCTATTGAGTGAAGGTGCAGCACACTACTTAGTTTTTTATTTTAAACTCTTACCATCTCTCTTAATATCAATTCTACGACAAAAGAGCAGTAAGGGGCTAGGTAATTGGGGTTAAGTAACTTGCCCAGGGACCCACAGCTAGGAAATGTCTAAGGCTAGATTTGAACTCAGGACCTTCCATCCCCATGTTTAGTGCTCTGTCCACTGTGCTACCCAGTTGCCCAGCACCCAATCTAGTTAGAGCAGAGAACTGTAGTTGTGAGCCAGGGAAAGGATGAAATATGGAATTGCCCATTTCTTTCATCAGAAAAGTAATTCCTTCAGCCTTCTCCCTTAATTGTACACGGAAATTTAATACATACTTTACTAAGGCACTTAAGAATTACATTGTGTTTGTGATTATCCTCTACCAGCCTGTGAGCTCCGTAGCCTATCTAGACTTTGGATATCTCTACTGCTTTATATGGTATTCTGTACATAGTAGGTATTTAATTAGTAAAGAAATAATGAAGGAAGGAAAGTATGAAATTCAAAGTTGTTTTGTGCATGCAAGAATGTGGGATGTCTAGATGGAAAAAAAATCAAGAGAACTGATTCATATCCTTCCCCTCCCTTTAAGGTTTTTTTGTTAAGTAAATAATCTCAGTTCATTGGGAAAATTAGTTTTTTGTCTGGGATTAATGCCCTGGTGAATAACATGACCAGGCACAGAAAGTAGACTTTTGGACTGTAATAGCATGTGTTCTAGATCATTACTCAGGAACTGTAATGGAGACTGGGTTATAAATGTTCACATCTCATCCTATTGACAAATGGGGGTATTCAGCAAAAGTAGAATGAGCAGACCTGTTTTCCTCATCATAGTCAATCAACCAATGTTGAATTGAATTTGTTGAATCAAGTTGTCACAGAATCTCAGAACTGTAAAGGACCTTAGAAGCAGTCTAATTCAATTCCCGCCTGACCAGGTATCACTTCCAACAGTATTTCTAACAAATTGGCATCAAGCTATATATATTTTTAACGGGATCTCCCTGCCTTGCTGAGATTAGAAGTACAGCAGCCACTCATTGATCCACATCCAAGCATGGTCAGTATGGAAGCTTTAACCTGTCTCATTTTTTCCCCCACTTAGGTCAGTTTTCACTTTCTTAAACAGCTAAGTGGTCCTCCACTCCCTTTGGGCTCACCATATTGGCACCTTAGAGTGGGCATTCAATTAGCTTTAGTCCTATGACTACAATTCAGAACTAGAATTCAAGCAATCCACTAGTCTTCACCTCCCCCAGGCCACCTCTCCTGGACGTCTAGCTTCTTATCAAAGACCAAATCACGCAAGGCTCACTGCCCCTTGAAGCAGCCCATTCTACTTTTATTTTGCTTTCCTTTTTAAGATCCTTTGTTTTCACTGAAGTCCAGTCTAAATTTCTCTCTCTGCAATGTCACCTCTACTAGATTTTAAGCCCTTGGAGAACAGAGACCACATCTTTTCTGTATCCTTCCAAATGAACTTCATTCATTTCTCCCCCAACAAACATGCATTAAAAACCAGCCCTGGGCAAGGTGCTGGGAGAAATACAAGGTTTCCATAAGCAATGGTCCTTACTTTCATGGAACTTCAAGGCTAGAATAAACACATAAGAGATGGGGAAAGGAGAGCGATTGATGACTCCTGGGCACATAAGGTAGCCAAAGATAGAATGCTAGCACCAAAGAGTGACATCTAACAATATCCATGGAATTTTCTCATGTGATTGTTGCTCAACTGGCAGCATCTTCACCTTTAGATGGGGAAGTTTATTAAGGGGATTTTACAAGGGTTTGTTTTGTCATTCTCATTCTACTATAAATTCTTTAAGGGCTAACATATTAGTTATTCTTATTTTTTGAAACTATTTTTTATTTTTGGATCTAGATGAATATTTGATTTAATTACAGTAGGGAACTCCTAATAACAATGATGATGATGATGGTGATAATAGTAGTATTTATCTAGCACTTACTAAATTCTAGGTACTGTGCTAAGCACTTTACAATTATTACCTTATTTGATCTTCACAATAAGCCTCAGAGGTACGTACTCTTATTATCACCATTTCATTATTTATTTGTTTGCTTTTAAACTCTTCTCTTCTGTCTTCGAATTGATACTAAGAATCTGTTCTAAGGCAAAAGAGTGATAAGGGCAAGGCAATGGGGATTAAGTGGCTTGCCCAGGGTCACATAGGAAGGATGATGAGTCTGAGGTCAGATTTGAACCCAGGTCCTCTTCACTCTAGACTTGGAACTCTATCCATTGTTCTACCTAGCTGCCCCTATCCTCATTTTACAGCTGAGAAAACTGAGTCAAACAGAAGTTAAATGACTTGTTTAGAGTCACACCGGTAGTGATTATCTCAGGCTAGTTTTGAATTCAGATCTTCCTGACCCCAGACCTAGAGCTCTATCCACTATATCTCGTTCCTTTCTTTGCCACAGTCCCTAAGATTTAGCCTAGATGCCTATCTAAAATAGATATTGGATATTTACAAACTAACTGACTTTTCAAAACTTGCTAAATTTCAGCCCTATTTGGCATTTGGTGAAGTAACAGTGACACCCAGTGGCCCTCTGACTTAGTCACAATTGAGCAGCGATTAAACCCCCCCAGAACCCCCAGACATTCTTTGGGTGTTTTTATAACATCTCTCAATCATTCAATTAATGGATTAATTAATGCTTAGAGCAAGCCTATGATGTTCAATGCCCTGTAATGACAGGTGTTGTGGGAAGTACTAATACATAAAAGAGTCAGTCTCTGTTCTTAAAGACTTGATAAAATCATTACTAAAATTATCATCATCAACAAAAAAAATTTAACATAAGATGTAATGTTCTAGGATCTGGACATTTAGAGCTTCGAGAGATCTCATACATTGTATTATCCAGCCTTCCCCTTTTACAAACTGAGGACCCAAGAGGGGAAGACCCACAGACTGAGTGAGAATTTGAATAGAGGTCCTTTGGCTCGAATTCAGTGCTCTCCCCATTACAGTACACTGGATATAATTAAGTGATCAGCTTTGTGGCACTGACCACAAGTGTCATGAGTGTCCACAAGAAAAGAAAATCAGTGAGAGGAGCTGGTGAGGTGGCAGTATATAGCCTGGCTAATATCTTGAACTCTAGATTTCTGAACTGAGGCAGGCAATGTTAATTGGATGTCTTCATTGTGTGGCATCATCACCAAGGTAACCAAAGAGGGGCTACTGGGCTAAGTTGGAAGCAAAACAGGTCAAAGGGTAGGGCTGGTGACTGTTGCACTCATAGGAGGGGAGGGGAAAGGAAAGGAAGGGAGAGGAGGGAAAGGGAGGGAGGGAGGGAAGGAAGGAAAAAAGGAAGGAACAAACAAATGAAGGAAGAGAGTGCATTAAAATCGATGAGGATTCATAGAGTTAAAAAAACTATAGTGAGGTGGAAGGTTTGGGTCTCACCTAAGAAAATGTGTACAATGTGGATGGGCAAAATATAGAAAGGAGGTAATTCTGGGTGAAAGAAGAGATGTCAGGAAATGCTTAAAGGTGGGGATAAGGGTGTGGAAATTTTGTGTTTAGAAATTGTGGCAAATAAGGTTGGATGGTGGTGAGGTCATAATCTGAAGGATTTTTAAAATTGGAGGTGAGTTTAGACTTAATCCAATAGGGAAGAGGGAGCTATAGAATATATAACTTCTCTTCCCCAGTTTCTGCAACTGTAAAATGAAAATAATATCACCTACCTCCTAGGGATCAAATGGGATAAGATTTAAAAAGCAGTTAGCACAGTTCTTGGCATCTATTAAGTCCTGTATAAATAATGTTATTATTATGGAAGAAACTAAGAAAATGCAAGTGGTGTTGAAAGAAGATTAGTTTTTCAGGTGGACTGGAGGGGGAAGAGGCTAGAATCAGGGAGAAGAGGAAGTTGTTGATCAGAATAAGAGCAACTATGGGATCCATGCTAGGGTGGTGGCAGTGGTATGAAAAGGGAAGGATATACATAAGAAATGTATCAAATTTTTAAAAATATAGTCAAAATAGTGCAGATTCCATTCTCTCTCTCTCTCTCTCTCTCTCTC
>NW_025398518.1:28288-40597 GCF_016433145.1 Gracilinanus agilis | reverse complement strand
GAGGTGGGAGTGACATCATTAGCACGCCTGGGTTGAGTAGATTTTTTTACTATTAATGGGATAGAGCTAATTTCTATTTACACAGTACTTTGGAATATTGTGGTTTTCACCCTGTGCTATGTATTTTTGCATAGTCTGCAGGTCAGGAGCATGCTGATTAGATGTTGCACAATTGTGATCACAACATTTGTTTTCTCTTTTGTGAGTGTTGTATCTAGAATTTGTATATGTATTATTTAATTGCTTCTTATGCTGTTGTTGCTGTTAAGTTGGGCTTTGAGGTGACAATTGTTCACTATATACCCAAATTTCCCACAAAGAAAACACCTTATATTATTATTAAACCAATTGCTAGTTTGTCTGGGTTGTTGGTACTGAGGTCTGGCTTTATATGTGTGTAGGGCTGCCAGGTTTTTATTTCCTCTATTTCTTTTTGTTTGATGGTAGATTTAGCCTCTTTTAATTGCTCCTTTAAATCTTTTATGATATCATCTTTTTCTCTAATGGATTCTTTGGATTTTTTGGTTTTCTGATTTCCCAAGTGAACATATGCAGCAGTTTTACATAGATCATCCAAACTTAATGATTCCCATCCTGGAAAATGCAAATTAAAGTATGTCCTGATTGGTAGGGAATTGCCCTACCAACAAACTATCTCCTTATGTGATGCAAGTTGGGTTCATTTAAGTCTTGGAACCCCAAAATTGTTTCCCTAGCTTTGACAAGCCTATCTAAATATGTTGAGGGGTGCTCATTTATCTCTTGCTTTAACTTTTCAAATTTTCCCCAGGAATCAGGACACTTAGCAAAGGATTTCATAACTTCTATAAAATCTTCCCTAACTCTTCTTAGGTTTTGATAACTGTTTAATTCTAGATCTTCATAATATTGTGGCCAAGATGTTAAGTTTGTGTTCCTATGGGTCTCGTCAATAAATTGTGCTTTTTCTGCTGGTGTAAATAATTCAGAAAGAAGAATTTCAATGTCCGAAAATGTGGGATCAAAAAGTCTTAATGCTCTCTTAAATTCTTTTATGGCCTTGAAGGGATTTAAATAAAAGGCAGGCATTAGTTGGTTTAAGATGTCTAGATCTGCAGTAGTGAATGGCTTATGTCTTTTTATATGGAAAAATCCAACATTTGGCTGCAAAATCATGTGATCAATAATTGGTAATATTGGTCCTGCTGGTGCTGTCGCCCCTTCCTCTATTTTCTTTGTTGTGACTGTATGTGACTCAGCTGCTTGCATTGCTATTTCTATTTTGTTCCCTGCAGTGATCCCTTTTTCCTTTTTCAATTAGCATTCTCTTCAAGTAACTTTGCTATCTCCTTTCTTAATGTCATTTTCAATACAGTGCTATCATCCTTCTATCCTAGCAATTTGTGCACTTATAAACTTATAAACTGCTGAGACTTCAAGGGGTGTCACCCCGAAACTAGGTAACCTGGATGTTTGTGCTGCCCCACAGAAGTTGGGGACAAGGCTTCTCTATAAGATGAGATATTGGGTACCCCAATCTGATTATGAATGAGGGTGGGGTTCATGCAAGCCTCCCCCCAGTTCAGTCAACTTCACAGTAGGTAGTCTGGCTCCAAGATGGAGGCAGCCAGTCCAAGCTTTGATTCCCCTCCCCCTCGTTGTCTCTCAGGCACTCTGGAATGCTATCTGACTAATGAATGGCTTTTATTAATCACAATTCAGGGATTGGGGAAAGGGGTGAAAGGCAGAGGAATTTGGGGTGCCCTCTTTTCTATTTCTATGGGGACCATTACTCAGGTGAGAACCTTTGGGGTTCCCACTCCTAAGCATCTCCCTCCCCTTCTCCTTCTGTTTCTGTTTCTATCCTGTTCTTTATAAGTTAGACTGGAAAAGGTCTCTCAGCAAGGTTGGGTAATGGGGGATGGAGCCTAAGAGATTGCTCCCAAAATGGAGTCCCAAAACTTAGCTAACTCGTTGGTTGAAGTCTTGCTGGGTGGGAAGCGATGGGATGCTTTTGACCAGGAAGTCAGGGTATAATGTCCGAAGAAAAATCCTCAGGAAGCCCTCAGGACTGGATTTGAGCTTAGATGCTCTCCTCCTCCTCTCTCCTTCTTCCCCTCAAACACTGCTGCTGGCAGCCCTTCTCATCCTTTCTCCTCTGCAGTTACCCAGAATTCTCTCTGGTCCCAACTGTCAGTAACTGTCACCAAAGGCCTTCTTCTGGCTCTTTTTGTCCCATCCCCCATCCTTACAGTATGATTCCTCTATTTCTATGGGGTCCGTCACTTGGGTGTTGTGTAAATGGAATTGGCTCAAGCCCATTCATAGTTAAAACTCTAGCCACCAGAGATAATGTCATCCACACCTCCCTTAGTGGGGAGGGGAGATGAGTCACCCACACATGACAATAAGTAACAAATCAAGAACAAGGGACTGCCCTTTGGACAGTCCAAAACAGTGTAGAGGCTGCCATTTGTCCATTTGAATTAGAGGTGGACCCCCAGGAAGTGACGAAAGATGCTATCTCTTCAAGTATGTTGGTAACTTCCTGTGGAGGGAGTTCGGGCTTTGAACTTGGTGCTGAAGGATCTTGGCTGAGACCTCAGGCAGCTTCCCTTCTGAATTGTCATGTGGGTAAGTTAGGCTGACTTTCTTGGGCCTGCTTTGGTGTTTCCAGACTCTCTCTCTATTTCCCTACCTTCTACCTTCCTAATTGTAAATAAACTACTATAAAACCGATCCTGACTTAGGTCTATTTTAATTATGGAATCAATCTGAATTATTGATTACTGGCAACAACACTTTAAAATATATATCTATATATTATCTAAATTTTCGCTATTACAGTGGGAAACATAGGGGTTCCCACTCCTAAGTATCTCCCCTAACCCCTTCTTCAGTTTCTATTTCTATTTCCTATTTCTATCTTTTTCTATAATTGAAAGACAAACTGGAAAGGTCTCAGCAAGGTTGGGTAATGGCAGAAGGAGCCCAAGAGATTGCTCCCAAAATGGAGTCCCAAAACTTACTTTACTCGATAATTGAAGTCTTGTTGGATGAGATTCAATGGGATGCCTTTGACCAAGGAATCAGGGTTTCAATGTCCAAAGAAAGATCCTCAGGAAGCCCTCAGGACTGGATTCTAGCTGAGATGTTTTCATCCTCCCTCTCTCAGTCCTCCACCAGAAGTTCCTTCCCCTTCTTCCTCCTAGCAAGAATTACCCAGAATTCTCTCTGGTCCCAACTGTCAGTAGCTGTCACCAACAGCCTTCTTCTGGCTCTTTTTGTCCCATCTCTCATCCTTACATTATGAACTAAATCAGGATTAAAAATGAAACTGGTAAATTAAAAGAATGAATTTTATTTGTTAAATATTTATATTTTGTGGTCCATTTACTAACATTAATCAAGAGAATCCATCTAGGACATGAGATTATCATTTATCTTATTGGAAATCTCTAAAGAGCCAATAAGTTTTAGTAGCATATTTCATATAGTAATACTTTGAAAATTAATATATGCTTTACATTCAAATCGGCAAAGCCTTTAATCAGGATGTAATTACCTTCCCTGTCTTTTTTATTCATAACTATTTTTACTTTGGCTTTTTCAGAAATCATAATTGCCACTCCTGCCTTCTTTTTCTCATTTGATGCCAAAAAGCATTTTGCTCAAGCCCTTTACTTTAAATCTGTGTATGTCCACCCTCCTCACATGTGTTTCTTGTAGACAACATATGGTAGGATTTTGGTTTCTAATCCACACTGCTATTTGCTTCTCTTTTATGGGTGAATTCATCCCATTCACATTCAGAGTTATAATTATCATTTGTGTATTCCCCAACATTTTTCTCTCTTAGTTCTACCCCTTCTTCTTAGGCTATTTCCTTTTAAACCAGTAATTTGTTTTAAACCAGTAACCCTTATCCCCTCCCTTGAATTACTTCCATTTCTACTCCCTCCCTTATTATTCCCCTCTATTTATTTTTAAGGCCTAATTAATTCCATTCCCCTTCTTCTCCCCTCCCTTTTATGACCTCCCAACTCCCCTGCTACCATTGGTTTATCACTTCTGACTTTTTCAGTAGGGTTAGATAGAGTTTTATATCCCAATAGAGAATATAGCTACTCTTCCCTCTCACAGTTAATTACACTGAGAGTAACGTTTAAATATTGCCTCTTAATGCTCTCTTCCTCTCCTTCTTATAATAGTATTCATTCCTTCCTCTTCCCATGTCCTCTTTGTGTGTAATAGAATATCCTATTTTTCTTATTCATTCAAGTTTCTCTTGGTGTCCTCTACTATTCACCTCCCTCTTTCCCACCCCCATATCATCTTAGACCATTTAGTATTCCAACTTCTCCCTATGAATAATTCTTCTAATTACTATAATAGTGAATACTATAACAGTGACTAGAGCTTACAGAGAATTCTACATAACATTTCTCCACAAAGGAATACCAAAAATTAGATCATATTGAAGCCCTTAAAGAGGCAAATTTTAAAAAAAATACGAGTTTTCTTTCTTTCCCCTCAGTTTCTTATTTACCTTTTCATGTTTCTCTTGATTTTTGTGGCTGGGCATCGAACTTTCCATTTAGTCCTGGTCTTTTCTGTGCAAATACTTGGAAATCTTCTATCTTGTTGAAAGCCCAAACTTTCCCCTGGAAGTATATGTTTAGTTTTGATGGGTAGGTGATCCTTGGTTGCAGACCCAGTTCTACTTCCTTTCTGAATATCATATTCCAAGCCTTGTGGTATTTTAATGTGGAGGCTGCCAGATCCTGTGTGATCCTGATTGGTGCTCCTTGATATCTGAATTGTCTCTTTCTGGCTTCTTGTAAATTCTTTTCTTTTTACTTGGAAGCTCTTAAATTTTTCTATTATAGTCCTGGGGGTTGTCTTTTCAGGGCCTAGTGTGGAGGGTGATCTATGGATCCTTTCAGTGTCTATTTTGCCCTTTTGTTGTAGAACTTCAGGGCAGTTTTGCTGAATAATTTCTTTTAGTATGGAGTCCAAATTTGTATCAATTTATGCTTTTTCAGGAAGACCAATGATTCTCATATTGTCTCTTCTAGACCTGTTTTCTTGATCTGTCACTTTCTCATTGAGATATTTCATGTTTCCTAATATTTTATCATTCTTTTGACTTTGTTTTATTTGTTCTTGCAGTCTTGAGAGATCATTAGCTTCTAATTACTCAATTCTAGCCTTTAGGGACAGGTTTTTCTTTTCAATCTTGTCATTTCTGGTGTTCAATTTGCTTATCAGTTCATTTGATTTCTGAGCCTACCTTTCCAATTGAAAAATTCTGCCTTTAAAACTGTTATTTTCTTGCCAGATTTTGGTTTCCAATTTCCTTACCATTTCCTTTGATTTGGGGGCATCTTTCTCCATTTGGGAGTTTCTCTCTTCTAACCTGTTAATTTCCTTTTGAGCTATTTCCCACTTCTCTTGTCAAATTTCTTCCATCTTTCTCATCATCTCAGATTTGAACTCTTCAATAGCTTGTGGCCAGATTTCATTATTTTGGGAAGGTTTGGATATGATTACTTGTTTGTTCTCCTCTGCTGTTTGCTCTTTTCTCTGGATTTTATCTGATTAAAGGCAGTATAGACAATGAGGAAATAACATTGCTCAATATGTATGCACCAAATGGCATAGCAACCCTTCATGAAGGAGAAACTGGCAGATCTCAAGAAGGAAATAGATAGTAAAACCATACTAGTGGGAGATCTAAATATCCCTCTTTTAGATCTAAATAAATCAAACCAAAAAATAAATAAGAAAGAGGTAAGAGAGATGAATGAAGTCCTAGAAAAATTAGATTTAATAGATATGTGGAGAAAAATAAATAGGAAAAAAAGGAATACCCCTTCTTTTCAGCTGTACATGGTACATTCACAAAGATTGACCATGTAATAGGGCATAGAAACATTGCAAACAAATGCAAAAGAGCAGAAATAATAAATGTAACCTTCTCAGATCATAATGCAATAAAAATAATAATTAGTAAGGGCACCTGGACAGGCAAATCAAAAACTAATTAGAAATTAAATAATATGATTCTCCAAAACCAGCTAGTCAAAGAAGAAATCATAGAAATAATCAAAAATTTCATTGAAGAGAATGACAAAGATGAAACATCCTACCAAACTCTGTGGGATGCAGCCAAGGCAGTACTCAGGGGAAATTTATATTCTTGAGTGCATATATTAACAAGTTAGGGAGGGCAGAGATTAATAAATTGGGCATACAACTTAAAAAATTAGAAAACGAGCAAATTAAAAATCCCCAGATGAAAACTAAATTAGAAAGAGGTAGAAAGAGAAAGACCATTTAAAATCACCCTAGGCAATATAAAATACTTAGGAATCTTTCTACGAAAACAAACACAGGAATTATATGAAAACAAATACAAAACACTTTCCAAAAAATTAAAACTAGATCTAAACAATTGGAAAAATATTGATTGCTCATGGGTAGGATGAGCTAACATAATAAAAACGACCATTCTACCCAAATTAATTTACCTATTTAGCGCCATACCTATCAAACTAACAAAAACCTTTTTTACTAAATTGGGAAAAACTATAACAAAGTTCATCTGGAATAACAAAAGATCAAGAATATCAAGGGAAATAATGAAAAAAATGTGAAGGAGGGGGACCTAACAGTACCAGATATTAAACTGTACTAAAAAGAAGCGGTCATCAAAACGGCATGGTACTGACTAAGAGACAGAAGGGAGGATCAGTGGAATAGATTTGGTGTAAGTGACATCAGCAAGAGAGTGTATGATGTACCCAAAGAGCACAACGTTTGGGACAAAAATCCACTATATGACAAAAACTGCTGGGAAATTTGGAAAACAGTATGGGAGAGAATAGGTTGAGATCAACATCTCACACCCAACAGCAAGATAAATTCAGAATGGGTGAATGACTTGAATATAAAGAGGGAAACTATAAATAAGTTTAGTGAACATAGAATAGTTTACTTGTCAGATCTCTGGGAAAGGAAAGATTTTAAAACCAAGAGAGAGTTAGAGAAAATTACAAAATGTAAAATAAATGATTTTGATTATATCAAACTAAAAAGCTTTTGTACAAATGAAAACAATGTAGCCAAAATCAGAAGGGAAACAACAAATTGGGAAAAAATCTTTATAACAAAAAACTCTGACGGGGTCAAATTACTCAAATATACAAGGAGTTAAATCAATTGTATAAAAAATCAAGCCATTCCCCAATTGATAAATGGGCAAGAGACATGAATAGGCAATTTTCAGGTAAAGAAATCAAAAGTATCAATAAGCACATGAGAAAGTGTTCTAAATCTCTAATAATTAGAGAAATGAAAATCAAAACAACTCTGAGGTATCACCTCACACCTAGCAGAGTGGCTAAAATGAAAGAAGGGGAGAGTAATGAATGCTGGAGGGGATGTGGCAAAACTGGGACATTAATGCATTGCTAGTGGAGCTGTGAACTGATCCAACCATTCTGGCTGGCAATTTGGAACTATGCTCAAAGGGCTATAAAAGAATGCCTCCCCTTTGATCCAGCCATACCATTGTTGGGTTTGTACCCCAAAGAGATCATTAATAAACAGACTTGTACAAAAATATTTATAGCTGCACTTTTTGTGGTGGCAAAAATCTGGAAAATGAGGGGATGCCCTTCAATTGGGGAATGGCTGAACAAATTATGGTATATGCTGGTAATGGAATACTATTGTGCTCAAAGGAATAATAAACTGGAGGTATTCCAGGTGAACTGGAAAGACCTCCAGGAATTGATGCAGAGCAAAAGGAGCAGAGCCAGAAGAACATTGTACACAGAGACTGATATGCTATGGTAAAATAAAATGTAATGGACTTCTGTACTTGCAGCAATGCAATGACCCAGGACAATTCTGAGGGATTTATAGAAAAGAATGCTACCCACATCCAGAGGAATAACTACAGGTGTGGAAAGAGAAGAAAAACAACTGCTTAAACACATCGGTTGAGGTGGACATGATTGGCAATGTAGACTCAAAACTACCACACCAGTGTAACTATCAACAATTTGGAAATAGGTCTTGATCAATGACACATGTTAAAACCAGTGGAAATATGCATCAGACATGGGGGGAGGGGGAGGGGAGTGAAGGGGAAAGTAAGTGCATGAATTATGTAACCATGTTAACTTTTCTAAAAAATAAATATTAATAAATGTTTAAAATAAAAAACAAATAGGCAAAGCCTTTTTTAATATGATGGAATACTATTGTGCTATATGAAATGAGGATAGGTGTGGTTTCAGACAAAAGAAAAAAATAGGATGCAACTGAGATGGTGGGTAGAGGCAAAGGAAAATGAAACCTCTCTGGGAATCCTCTCCAACAAAACTTAAAATAATGCTTGAAAACAAACAAAAAAAGAGAAAGAGTGAATCAATTATCCTGCAGAAAACAACTTATAAGGTAAGCAGAGAGGGTCTGATTCCCTGGAATAAGAGCCAAGGACAGACCACAAAAGGAAGGACTATGCAGCCCTCACTAAGTAGTACCAGCTCAAGACATCATCAACATTCCCATATCTACTGCTCCAGGTAATGAACCTGGGCCCAAGCCAACTTTAAGATCCCAGGACCCTGCCTAATCCAATAGTAGAGTATCCCATACCCACCCATTGAAGTTCTAAGTCCCAGATAAAGGCTATAATGAGTACCCAAGCCTCAGCACAGAGCAGTCCACAGTGTACCTTGCTGGTGTAGACCAAGAGTAAAGCACAGAGCCCTCGTCCATGTCCTTGGTGATGCCCCTAGTCCCATTGTAGGGCAGTCCATGGTGCACCTAACTGGTGCCAGCCTAGGGGGAGGCCTTGGGCCCCTGCTCAAGCCAACAGTGAGGCCCCAAGACACAGTTAAAGGCAATCTACAATGTGCCTAGATGGTTTAAGCCCAGAATGAGTCTCTGAGTCACTTCTCGAATTTCAGTCCCAGAATAAAGCAGCTCACCTTAAACCTTAGCTTGCCAATCCCTGAAGGAGACCAAATCAGCAGTGGGAGGTGGTTTTCAGAACTTCCAGCCCACAGGCCATTATAGCATCTTAGAAGAACTGAAACTTTGAGAAACCCAGAAATAGAGCTGAGAAAAAGATTGAAGAATAAGAGAGTGCCCCCTCTATCCTGAGAACAGAGCCCAGTTTTAAGACAAAAATTAGTCAACAAAAATGAAAGGAGGGGGCAGTTGCATGGCTCAGTGGAGTAAGAGCCAAGCTAGAGATGGGAGGTCCTAGGTTCAATAAAATCTGGCTTCAGACATTTCCTAGATGTGTGACCCTGGGCAAGTAACTTGACCCCCATTGCCTAGCCCCTACTCCTGTTCTGCCTTGGAGCCAATACACAGTATTGACTCTAAGATGGAAGGTAAGGGTTTAAAAAAATGAAAAGGAAAGGAAAGTGAGCAAACAAAAATAAATCTAATGGTGGATAATTATTATGGAGACAAAGAAGACCAAAGCATAGACTCAAAAGGGAACAGTGAGATCAAAGCAGCTACATGAAAAAAACTTAAAGAAAAAATAGAAATTGGTTCAGACTCTGGAAGATCTCAAAAAGAAATTTAAAAATCAAATAAGAGAAGCAGAGATAAAATGGGGAAAAGAATGAAAGAGATGCAAAAAAGAAAATAATACTTTAAAGACAATTGGCCAAATGGAAAAAAAGAGGTACAAAAATCCAATGGAAAAAAAAAGTTTATTATAAAGTCAAATTAGTGAAATGAAAAAGGAGGTTTAAGAGCTCATAATAGAATATAATGCCTTACAAATCAGAACTGGGCAAGTAGAAGCTAATAACTTCAAGAGATGTCAGTAAATAATAAAAAAAATAAAAAGAATGAGAAAGTAGAAAAATATTAAATATCTCATTGGAAAAATAACTGGTCTGAAAAATGGATGCATGAGAGACAACTTAAAAATTATTGGATTACCTTAATGCCATGATAAAAAAACAAGGGAAAAAAAGCATAGAGGAAGGTTCCAGGTTAAGATGGCGGCAGAGTAAGAACCAGCTCTTAACCTCTCCTGACCAAAACACACAAAACTACTCAAGGGGACATAAAAACAAGTCCAGGCGAACAGAGGAACCCCACAACAGGGTACAGCGTGGAAGGTACGTGGAATCGGGACATTTCCATGCTATAAAGGGGTGAAACAGCTCTCACTAAATCACGGGCTGAGCAACCACCCCACCCCCAACCCCTCCACACACAACACCAAGACCGCCGAAGCCAGCTAAAAAAAAATAGAGCAGGTTTGGGGCACCCATCGAGTCATTGGCAGCTCCGGGACATGTTCCTGAGAGCAGCAAGATTTAGGACCCCAAAAAGATAACGAACGCACAAAAAATCTGAGTGTGGGAGCAGGCCGTAGAGAGCAGATGCAGGGCGCAGAGCACGGGCTCAGAGCGCAGGCATGGGTGGAGAGGTGGGTGGAGGCAGACACAGCCAGGAGCTAAAGCTCTGAAACCCTGAGGAGGTAACCAGTGCAGACGGATATACAACTGTGGAAGCAGCATCCTGAGACTTGTAAAGAAACCTCCAGCAGAGGATCAAGCAAGGGTGTCCACCAGGGGGCTTGACCTTGGAAAAAACAAGGACTCAGACCTCAGGAGCCAAAAGACCATGGACAGACCCTGAGCACGAGGATAAACCTGAGAAGCTGCTGGGCTAAAGATGGCTACCCAGTCTCAGGAGTTCAGAAGAGAAAGATTAACAACAAGAAAAAGAAGTATTTAACACTCGACAACTTTTACACAGAGAAAATCCAGACAACCGAGCAAACAGAGGAGGAGAACAAACAAGCATCCGGACCCTCCTCAAATAAGGAAAACTCTTCACAAGCTATGGAAGAGTTCAAAACTGAGATTTTGAGGAAAATGGAAGAGATCTGGCAAGAAAATAACTGTTTTAAAGGTAGAATCTTGCAAATGGAAAATAAGGATCAGAAACCAAATGAACTGATAAGCAAATTAAACACCAGAAATGACCAGATTGAAAAGGAATACCAGAAGATTATGGCTGAAAACCAGAAGATTATAGCCGAAAACCAGAAGATTACAGCCGAAAACCAAAAGATCATAGCCGAAAACCGAAAGATTATAGCCAAAAACCAAGCCTTAAAGGCTAGAATTGAGCAATTAGAAGCTAATGAACTCTCAAGAAAACAAGAACAAATAAAACAAAGTCAAAAGACTGAAAAAATAGAAGGAAACATAAAATATATCAATAAGAGAGTGACAGACCAAGAAAACCGGTCTAGAAGAGACGATTTGAGAATAATTGGTCTTCCAGAAAAACCAGAAATTAATAGAAACCTGGAATCCATACTAACAGAAATAATTCAGCAAAATTCCCCTGAAGTCCTACAACAAAAGGGCAATATAGACATTGAAAGGATTCATAGAAAACCTGCGACATTTGATCCAGAAAAGAAAACACCCAGAAATATAATTGCCAAATTCAAGAGTTTCCAAGCAAAAGAAAAAATCTTACAAGAAACCAGAAAGAAACAATTCAAATATCAAGGAGCACCAATCAGGATCACACAGGATCTGGCAGTCTCCACACTAAAAGATCGCAAGGCTTGGAATACAATATTCAGAAAGGCAAGAGAGTTGGGCCTGCAACCATGGATCAACTACCCATCAAAATTGACTATATATTTCCAGGGGAACGTATGGGCATTCAACAAAATTGAAGAATTCCAGATATTTGCACAGAAAAGACCAGGGCTAAATGGAAAGTTTGATATCCAACCACAAAAATCGAGAGAAACATGAAAAGGTAAATAAGATACAGAGGGGAAAGAAAGAAAACTTATACTTTTTAAATTTGCCTTTTTAAGGGCCTCAGTGAGATCTAATTATCTGTATTCCTTTGTAGAGAAATGTTATGTTTAATTCTCTGTAGTGAACTCTATTCACTATTACAATATTCACTATTATAGTAATCAGAAGAATAATTAACAGGGAGAGGGTGGAACACTAAATAATCTAAGATGGCATGGGGGATGGGAAAGAGGGGGAGAATAGCAGGGGACACCAAGAGAATCTTGAGCGAATAAGAAAATAGAATATTCTATTACACACAAAGAGGGCATGGGAGAGAGAGGGGACAAATACTATTATAAGAAGGAGAGGAAGAGAGCATAAAGAGGCAATAATCAAACCTTACTCTCAGTGTAATCAACCCGGAGAGGGAAGAGTAGCTATACTATCCATTGGGAAATAAAACTCTTATCTTACCCTTCTGAGGAAGTTAGAAGGGATAAACCAAGGG
>NW_025398518.1:17750-18290 GCF_016433145.1 Gracilinanus agilis | reverse complement strand
GGGTCTAATTACTCAAATATACAAGAAGTTAAAGCAATTGTATAAAAAATCAAGCCATTCCCCAATTGATAAATGGGCAAGAGACATGAATAGGTAATTTTCAGGTAAAGAAATCAAAAGTATCAATAAGCACATGAGAAAGTGTTCCAAATCTCTAATAATTAGAGAAATGCAAATCAAAACAACTCTGAGGTATCACCTCACACCTAGCAGATTGGCTAAAATGAAAGAAGGGGAGAGTAATGAATGCTGGAGGGGATGTGGCAAAATTGGGACATTAATGCATTGCTGGTGGAGCTGTGAACTGATCCAGCCATTCTGGCTGGCAATTTGGAATCATGCTCAAAGGGCTATAAAAGAATACCTGCCCTTTGTTCCAGCCATACTATTGCTGGGTTTGTACCCCAAAGATATCATAGATAAACAGACTTGTATGAAAATATTTATAGCTGCGCTTTTTGTGGTGGCAACAAATTGGAAAAGGAGGGTATGTCCTTCAATTGGGGAATGGCTGAACAAACTGTGGTATATGCGGGTGAT
>NW_025398518.1:0-17650 GCF_016433145.1 Gracilinanus agilis | reverse complement strand
TCAGGTAAAGAAATCAAAAGTATCAATAAGCACATGAGAAAGTGTTCCAAATCTCTAATAATTAGAGAAATGCAAATCAAAACAACTCTGAGGTATCACCTCACACCTAGCAGAGTGGCTAAAATGAAAGAAGGGGAGAGTAATGAATGTTGGAGGGGATGTGGCAAAATTGGGACATTAATGCATTGCTGGTGGAGCTGTGAACTGATCCAGCCATTCTGGCTGGCAATTTGGAATCATGCTCAAAGGGCTATAAAAGAATACCTGCCCTTTGTTCCAGCCATACTATTGCTGGGTTTGTACCCCAAAGATATCATAGATAAACAGACTTGTATGAAAATATTTATAGCTGCGCTTTTTGTGGTGGCAACAAATTGGAAAAGGAGGGTATGTCCTTCAATTGGGGAATGGCTAAACAAACTGTGGTATATGCGGGTGATGGAATACTATTGTGCTAAAAGGAATAATAAACTGGAGGAGTTCCAGGCGAACTGCAGAGACCTCTGGGAACAGATGCAGAGCGAAAGGAGCAGAGCCAGAAGAACATTGTACACAGAGACTGATATACTATGGTAAAATTGAATGTAATAGACCTCTGTACCAGCAGCAATACAATGACCCAGGACAATTCTGAGGGATTTATGGTAAAGAATGCTGCCCACATTCAGAGGAAGGACTGCAGGAGAGGAAACATATAAGAAAAACAACTGCTTGAACGCATGGGTCGGGGTGGACATGATTGAGGGTGTGGACTTGAAACTACCACACCAATGCAACTACCAACAATTTGGAAATTGGTCTTGATCAAGGACACATGACAAAACTAGTGGAAATGTGCATTGGCCATGGGTGGGGGTAGTGCGGGGGGCGAAGGGGAAAGGAGGAGCATGAATCATGTAACCATGTTAAAAATGAATATTAATAAATGTTTGAAAAAAAGCATAGACATATTATAAGAAATTATCAATGAAAACTGCCTTGATATTTCTGAACATTAAAGGAAAATAGAAATTGAAGTAATCCACTGATCACAACTTGAAATAAATCTCCAAACGTCAACTCCCAGGAATATATTATAGCTTAGCTCAAGAGCTTCTAGGACAAGGAGAAAATACTGTAAGTAGTCAGAAAGAAACAATTCAAATATCATGGAGCCACAGTCAGAATTACATACAGCATAGCAGTTTCTTCATTAAAGGATCTTAAGGCTTTGAATATGATATTCTGGAAGATAGAAGAAATAAGTTTACAGCCAAGAATCACCTGCCCAACAAAATTGAGTATAACTTTCAGTGGGAAAAGTGGTTATTTAAAAAATACAAGATTTCCAAGTATTCCTCATGAAAAGACCAGGCCTAAATAGAATATCAAATAAAAGACTCAACAAGTATAAAAAATGGTAAATAAAAAAGAGGAAATTTAAAGGATTCAGCAAGGGCAAACTGTTTATATTCCTACATATAAAGATGATATTTATTACTTGAAATTTTTATAATTATTAGATTAATTGAAGGAGTATACTTAGACAAAAGTAATGGCAGTAAGATGATTACGATGACATGCAAAAAATATCAAGATGTCAATAAAATGATTGCACAGAATGAAAAAGGACTGGGGAGTTGAAATGAGGTAAATTATCTAAAGACTCAAAAAACTATTTAAGTGGAGGGTACGATGAGGGTGGTGACAAGCAACACTAAAATCTCTTATCAAACTGGCTTAGAGAGAGAGAGAATAACAATCATTTTCATTTGGATATAGAATTCTATATTGTACTATAGAAAGGAAAGAGGGGAATAAAACAAGGGAGAGTGATAGAAAGAAGAGGGAAGTGAGGCATCAGTGAATGGAAGGATAGTTACAGGAGCTGCTTCAGCCCCTGCAACCTCTTGTTCTTCAGGGTTCTCATCTTTAACCTGTTGTTTCATATCACACCCCCCCTTCTTTGTTGTGACAGCTTTTTCAATTATCTCTAGCTGCATTATTGTTTTAGCATCCAAGTCCTTCCCTTCCCTGATCTGCCTGTTAATTTCAATTAAGGTCTTCATGTGTTCCACCATGTGCTCTAAAACTGAATTTGCAATTTCAGTTCTCCCAAAGAAATCATAAGGGCCCCATAGAAAGTTGCAGTCATGGCTATCCCTCATGGCACATATGCCAAGACATCACCCACTGATATTGTTAGCCACATGTATGTATCATAAATTTCTATAACCTCCTTAAAAATTGGGGAACTGTAATCAACCAAAAGGTGCACAAGTCTGCCAAATCCCATATATCAGGACCCCAGAGCACCCCAGTGTAACAACAGCCCTGTTGATGAAGCTGGACATATTGATCACTTTCCAACTAGGTTCTGAAGTAAAAATCCTAGGCTGGCTGGCCAAAACTGTTGTTTGTAATAACAGGGATGTTGGAAAGCTGATGGTCTGGCCAGGTGCCTGCAAGACCCTCTCCTCCCCCACATACAGGCTTGAGTGAGTGGGGAGGGGCAAGTGCTTCTTGCTCTCAAACCCCTCCTATTCAGCAGTTGGTTTTCAGTTGAATATGGAAGCAGGGCAATGACTACTGACAAGGCTCGGCAAAGCTAATCTCTAATGATGTTCTCCACAACTTATATTCCCCACAGGTCTGATTGAGGACTGAGTAGAAGCTAGATATCTTGATGTTTAGGACTGAGAAAAAACAGACCTCTTAGGCTGGCAACTGACAGGAATCAAGCTGTAGAGAGTATACCCAAATAATACTCAGGCACTGTTATCAAATTAAAGCTTGTATTAATAAAAGATGGAAGGGGAAGGCAAGAGGGGGTAATTAGGATTTGGATAAGAACTGGGAAGCCCTGAACTGTCAGGAAGAAGCTGCCCCTCCCTTCCAGGAGGGAGTGGCAGACCGTTAGCTAACTTGCCCTCAAAGATAATAGTAATTTCTTCTAATATCTAAATAACTAAATAATTATTATATTGATGCTGGAAAGGTCTAATCCTACTAGACAGGCAAACTCCTGAGTAGAAACCACAATGGCTTTTGCCACTATGGCCTCCCAGGCGAACCCCAAATCAGGAACAGGGAGCAGAGAGACCTGCTCACCTCAACTCCCAGAAAACAACTGTTTAACTCCCTACCAACTGCCCCCTCACCCAAAGGTCCCCAGGGGGGGTCCCCTGGAATTCTGGGTGAGGCTTGACCCTATGTTTTGCAGGAATTCCATCCTGCCATTTTCTATATTACAGTGGTCTGGTTCCAAGATGGAGGCAACCAGACCAAGCTGTGATTTCCCTACCTCCTTGTTGTCTCTCAGGCACTCTGGAATTCGATCTGACTAATGAATGGCTTTATTAATCACAATTCAGGTATTGGGGAAAGGGGGAAAGGGCAGAGTGATTTTGAGGTGCCTTCTTCTCTATTCCTTTGGGGTCATTCTCTCAGGTGGGAAACTTTGGGGTTCCCACTCCTAAGCACCTCCCCCGCTTCTTCTTCAGTTTCTATTTCTATTTCTATTTCTATCCTTTTCTATAATTGTAAGTTAGACTGGAAAGGGTCTCTCATCAAGGTTGGGTAATGGGAGAAGGAGCCCAAGAAATTGCTCCCAAAATGGAGTCCAAACACTGGCTGACTCAATGATTGAAGTCTTGCTGGGTGAGATGCAAAGGAATCTTTGACCAGGGAATCAGGGTTTCAATGTCCAAAGAAAGATCCTCAGGAAGCCCCCAGGACTGGATCCGAGCTGGAATGTCCACCTTCTTCCTCTTCCAGTCCTCAGTAAGAAGCCCTTTTTTCCCCTTCCTCCTCTGAAGAATTTCCCAGAATCCTCTCTGGTCTCAACCATCGCCAATTGTCACCAACTATCAGCCACTCCTTCTTTGGCTCCTTCTGTCCCATCCCCCTTGCACAAAATCCATTCTTACAATGGTAATAGGTTAACAAAAATATATAAAAGAGTCCACCTATTTTTCCAATAAATAAGGTAGACTTACTAAAGTTTCTGTTGACTTTTTTGGCAGCCTGATTCCCAAACTGCTAAATAAGAGAAAAAGTTTTAAGGCTCTATTTCTAAGGTTTCTAGAATTTATATCATTTAATCATTCTCATTTCATATATTGTAACCATTTCTTTTGATGTAAATGTTTACTTAAAGACTCATAATTACACAAGAGGCAATGAAATTTAAATATAAAAGACCAAATTTATATGAACTTATTTGATTTTTTTCTCAATTTTGAGATAACAAATAGAACAAAATGGTTATAATAGATGTTTCTTTTGGAATAACTATTTCTTCCCTTTATATAAAGTGGCATGTGTTTTGAGGACTTCTAGCTCTAAAATAATAGTTTTTTTCACATAAAATTGATAAATGAAAAAGAAAATAAGGTTAACAAGATGAAATATTTGCTTTTCCACTAGTGATTGCTTTCAGAATCTAAATTGGGGTGTCATGAGACTTTGAACCATAGAATAGACAATTAGATCAGGAAATTATACATATTTTATATGTGTTTACTGCCTGCAATTGATATATGGTGTTTTTTTAATTGATCACATCCCTTTTATAATATTTGGGCTAAATTAACTCCAGGAGAGAATATTTAGGCCTATATTTCAAAAATGATTGTTATTCCTCAAATATGGTTATTACTATGGATAAAGTAAAACCCCAATATATTGCATATTGAGATGAGGAAGGGCTATAGACTCTGATTTGGAACTCTGTCAAAGCATTAGCCAAGTGAAATGCCAAATTTCTGCATGAGGATACAGTGAATGACAGACTAAAGTGCATATGAGTATGTGCAAACAGGTGGCCTGGGATGCTTGATATCAGCAGAGCATCTGGTCATTGAAGTGTGACTGTTTTACTCAGGGATCCTGTGAGTAAAGTGACTATTATCATTTAAAATCCTTTTGTTTAGTAATCTTCCCAGAGTTTTTGAATAGAATTAGAAATATCCATAATGGCTGAAGACTTTAAATCAATCTAAAATTTCTTCTTATAATATGTATTCCTTATTTCATTGGACGAGATGTATCACACATATGCATTTATATCTGTGTGATATGGCTGTCTTTCACTTATGAAGATGTACATATGTTAGAGAACAAGTAAATGCTTTTTTGACATTTTTATTCACATAATATTTATCTATCTCATTGAATGTTTGCTATTAATATTAGGATGCCTTTAGGTGAAACTTGCAAATTTAAGAATGCCTAGAATCAAAAGAGAGGCTACTAATATTTATTTCATTGAAATGGAATCAAATAAAAATTGCAAATATTAAATAACTACTATATATTAAGCATTGTGTTAATATTTGGAAATACAAAGTAAGGAATCATCCTGTTCTCAAAAAGCTTGAAATCTAAATGGAGGAAGCCATAAATATAAATAATATCAGATACAACTCAGACTGAAATAAGTGCAAAAAAAAGTTCAGGCAATGTACAATGAAAAAATTAGAGATGGGTGAAATATCTTTAATTGAGGAAATGTTGGGATTTCAGGAAAGAATAGAAGTGCCATATCAATTTTGCTTTAAGGAAGTGAAAATCATAACTAATCATAACTTGAGTTGGTGAAATGAAGAGAGAAGGGCAATCATGAGGGACAGTGTGGGCAAAGGGAGCATTAATCCTAGTTTGCCAGGAATATAGAATACTAGAAATAAAGAATAATGAATACTAGAATACTGAAATAAAGTTTTGTAGCAATAGATTGACTAGACTTGGAATAAGGAAAATCATCTTCCTGAGTTCAAATCTGGACTTAGACACTTACTAGTTGTGTGACTCTGGGCAAGTCACTTAATATTTGCTTCAGTTCCTAATTTTATATGAGCTGGAAAAGGAAATTGCAAACCACTCCAATGCATTTGCCAAGAAAAATCCAAAATGAAGTTATTAAGAGATGGACATAACTAAAATTACTTAACAATAACTATTTCTAGACCCAAAATTAGGAGTTTATAGTACATATAAAATATATGCAAGAGGCAGCTAGGGAAAGTTTGTGAATAGAAGAGAATATACATAGTAGTTAATTATTAAATTGTTCAATATACTGATTGTTAAACCCATATGCACTGTCATATTATCCTGCAAAAAGAACAAAAATATTAGCAGCACTTGATAAGTTAAGACTTCATTTTATACTGTTAGGAAAACCTGGTCTTGAATATATCATATGTGGCATTCTAATTCGCCTTCTATTCTCCCAAGTTTTGCCCCAAAGTGGATAGCCAATATAATTTATACGATTCTCCAAATGAACAAATTCCTTTAGTACTTAAAGGGTGTATTTATTTGATACCTGAAAGTTGTTCTTTTAATTAAGTAATTTAGAATATTTTTCCATGGTTACATGATTTATGTTCTTTCCTTCCCCTTCTAGATCTCCCCTCCCAGAGCCAATGAGCAATTCCACCAGTTTATACATGTATTGTTGTTCAAATCCATTTCCATATTATTAATATTTGCAATATGGATGTTCTGGTGGTGGAGCCAAGACGGAGAAGTAACTAGGGCAGCAGTTTGCTGTTTCACCACGAAAATACTCTCTGACCAAGAGTAAAATATCACCACAAAATGATTATAGGAATGAAAAAAACCAACAGAGACAGAGGGGAATAACCTTCAAAAAAGAAAAACCCAAAAAGTGGGCAGAGATCTGGGGAACTGGGGTGAAAGGGGAGCAGAGCGAGCAGGAGGCATAGCAGCGAGTAAAGAGCAAGCTAAGAGCAAACCACACTGTCATTGCTCCACATATCTGTTCTCACAGGTTTCAAACTTAAGCCCAAGCTAAGTAGGACCCTGAGATCTTGCTGGGCAATTAGTGGTCCAAGACAACTAATGCCACTTAAAATTACAAACCTGTGAAGAAGTCCAGAGTCCCAGCCCAAGGCAATCTGGGCTGAAGGGGGCCAATCCACATAGGCCTAGAAAGAAGTCAGGAATCCTAGTCTGGATTTTGGGTGAGGACATAATCCACCATTTGGAGTGAAGACACAGTTCTCAGGAGGCCTCCCTGGGATTGTTTTTCCCAAAACTAAGGGTGGGGCTCCAGGATAGAGCAATCAAGAGTATAGCTGATTGAATTAAGAACACCTTGAGACCAAAATCCATAAGCCTAAACCTGGGGCTAGAACCTGATCAGCACCTGACCTAATCAAGTTCAGATTGAGATAAAAGCTTACACCCAAGCCTGAGGAAATACTTTAAGCTATAAACATCTCAAAAGTCATTTGAATCAATGAGTGGCGGGGACTCTCAGAGGTTTCAGCCTCAGAACATTTGGTAAACTAGTACCAACCAAGAAAATAAGCCAAAAATAACATCAAGGAAGGACTAAAGTTTAAGAGGGGACACCAACTCCCCAGAAAACAGAACCTATCTATAATTAGATAGGAAAAATGATCAAAGAATCAAAAAAGCACCTAACTCTAAAGACTTTTTATAAAGCCAAAGAGCAAGGTCTGTATACAGAAGAAGACAGTTAGTGCAAAGTCCAAAAGAAAAATTTAAATTGGAAACAGTCTGGAAAAGCTCAAAAAAGACTTCAAAGAGAGGTAGAGGAAAATTTGGGAAGAGAAATGAAAGTGATGGAAGAAGAAATGGGCCAGGGAGCAGCTGGGTAGCTCAGTGGATTGAGAGCCAGGCCTAGAGATGGGAGGTCCTAAGTTCAAATCCGGCCTCAGACACTTCCCAGCTGTGTGACCCTGGGCAAGTCACTTGACCCCCATTGCCCACCCTTACCACTCTTCCACCTAGGATCCAATACACAGAAGTTAAGGGTTTAAAAAAATAAAAAAAAAGAAGAAGAAATGGGCCAATTGAAAAAGGAGAACCCAAAACTGACAGAGGAAAACCAGATCTTAAAAATCAGAATTAACCATCTAGAAACTAATGATTTCATGAGAAATCAAGAAACAATAAAGCAGAATCAAAGGAATGAAGAAACAGAAGAAAGCATGAAATATCTTATTGAAAAAACAACTGACCTAGAAAATAGGTCTAGGAGAGACAATCTGAGAAGTATTGGATTACCTGAAACCATGATGAAGAAAAGATCTTGAATATCATATTATAAGAAATAATCAAAGAAAACTGCCCAGAGATCCTTGAACAAGAAAATAAAATTGAAATTGAAAGAATTCACACATCACTTCCAGAAAGAAATCCTCAGATGACAAGTTCCAGAAATATAATAGCTAAATTCAAGAGCCACCAAGCCAAGGAAAAATTACTTCAAGAAGCCATAAAGAAATCATTGAAATATCATGGAGTTACAATCAGGATCACTCAGGACCTAGCAATGTCTACACTAAAGGATCTGAAGGCACGGAATATGATTTCCAGAAAGGTAAAATATTTTGGTTTATAACCCAGAGTCACCTAGCCAAGGAAAATTGAAAATACTCTTTCAGGGGGAAAATGGTCATTCGATAAGATAAAAGATTTTCAAGCATTCCTGAGGAATAAGCCAGACCTAAATAAAACATTTGAAGGCCAAATACAAGACACATGAGAAGCCCAGAAAGGTAAATAAGAAAGAGAAAATTCAAGGGACTCATTAAGCTAAAAATGTTGATATGTCTACATGGAAAGAGGATTTTTATAATTCTCAAAAATTACTCTGAGTAGTAGAGAAGATAGAAGGAATTTACTCAGAAGGAGGATGGAAAAGTAAGCTGATTATGATAATATGATGTATAAGATGATATGAAGTATATGTAAATGTGATGACATGGAATGATATGCATGATAGAATGGGGTGAATTATATAACATAAAGAAGCAATAAAAATCAATACAGAGAGGGGTGGATAAGAATGGTGATGGGCAATGCCCATCTTTGTAACTGGCTCAGAGAGGGAAAAATGAGTGTAGGCATAGAATTCTCTCTTACCCTACAGAGAAGTAGAAGGAGAACAAGACAAGGGAAGCAGGGGGTAATAGAAGGGAGGGGGAACTGGGGAGGTTGACAAAAAGCAAAATACTGGTGAGAAGGAATAGAGTAAAAGAGAATAGAGCAGGGTAAATAGGGGATAATAAGATGGAGGGCAATATTCATTCAGTGATCATAAAACTTAATGGAAATAGGATGAACTCACCCATTAAATGGAAGTGGATAGGAGAGTGGAATAAAAACCAGAATCCTACTATATGTTGTTTACAAGAAACACATTTGAGGCAGGGTGACACACACAGATTCGATGTAAAGGTTGGAGGAGAATATATTGTGCATCATCTAAATTAAAAAAAGCAGGAGTGGCAATCATGGTATCAGATAAAAACAAAGTAGAAATTGATCTGGTTAAAAGAGATAAGGAAAGAAATTACATTTTGTTAAATGGTACTATAAACAATAAAGTAATATCATTATTAAACACCTATGCATGAAATGGTGTAGCATCTAGATTGCTAAAGGAAAAATTGAAGGAGCTGAAGGAGGAAATAGAAAGACCCTACTAGTAGGGAAATCTTAACCTTCCCCTTTCAAAACCAGATAAATTGAACCAAAAAATAAATAAGAAAGAAGTAAGGGAAGTAAATGAAATGCTAGAAAAATTAGAGTTAATAGATATTTGGAGAAAACTTAACAGGGTTAAAAAGGAAAATACCTTCTTCTCAACAGTATATGGTACATATACAAAGATCAACCATATACTAGGGCACAGAAATGTTGTAAACAAAGGGTAAAAAAGCAGAAATAATAAAAGCCACTTTTCAGACCATAATTCTATAAAAATTATAATTAACAAAAGCACATGGGAAGGTAAATTTAAAGTAAATTGGAAACTAAATGATCTAATTCTTCAAAACAGGTAGGTTAAAAAAAATCATAGAAACAATTACAGACTTTATTAAAGAGAATGACAATGAGGAGACATCATGCCAAAACCTATGGGATACAGCCAAAGCAAAATAAGGGGAAAATTTATATCACTGGGTGCCTATACCAACAAAACGGAGAGGGAGGAGATCAATGAATTGGGCTGTCAACTTAGAAAATTAGAAAAAGAACAAATTGAAAATGCCGTGATAAAAACTAAATTGGAAATCCTAAAAATTAAAGGAGAAATTAATCAAATTGAAAGTGAAAAAATGATTGAACTAATAAATAAGACAAGGATCTGGTAAATAAAGTAGTAGTCAATCTAATAAAAAAGGAAAGAAGAAAATCAAATTGACAGAATCAAAGATGAAAGGGACAAAATCACCTCTAATAAAGAGGAAATTAAGGCAATAATTAAGAATGACTTTGCTCAATATATGGCAATAAATATGAAAATCTAGGTGAAATGGGTGAATATTTACTAAAATATAAATTGCCCAGATGAACAAAAAAGGAAATAGAATTCTTAAACAATCCAATATCACAAAAAGAAATTGAACAAGCCATCCAGGAATTTCCTAAGAAAAAATCCCCAGGGCTAGATGAATTCACAAGTGAATTCTATCAGACATTTAAAGAATGAATAATCCCAATACTTTACAAATTATTTGACAAAAGAAGCAAAGGAGTTTTACCAAATTCCTTTTATGACACAAATATGGTGCCTATTCCAAAGCCAGGCAGACCAAAAACAGAAAGAAAACTACAGATAAACCTACTTAATGAATATAGATGCAAACATCTTAAATAGAATACTATCAAAAAGACTGCAGCAAGTAATCACAAGGATTATTCACTCTAATTAGGTGGGATTTATACCAGGAATGCAAGGATGGTTTAATGTTAGGAAAACCATCCATATAATTGACCATATCAACAATGAAACCAACAGAAATACATGATTATGTGAATAGAAGCAAAAAAAGGCCTTGACAAAATACAACACCCATTCCTATTGAAAACACTAGAAAGAATAGGAATAGGTATTTCCTCAAAATAATAAACAGTATATATTTAAAACCATCAGCAAATATCATATGCAATGGGGAAAAGTTAAAAGCTTTCTGGCAAGATTAGGAGTGAAGCAAGGATGTCCATTATGACATCTTTTATTCAATATTGTACTAGAAACTCTAGCAGTAGCAATTAGAGAAGAAAAAGAAATTGAAGGGTTTGAAGCAGGCAGTGAGGAGACTAAATTATCATTCTTTGCAGATTGATGGTATACTTAAATGAATCCTAGAAAATCAACTAAAAGGCTAGTGTAAATAATTATCAACTTTAGCAAAGTTGTAGGGTACAAAATAAACACACATAAATAATCAACATTTCTACATATTTCCAACAAAACTCAGCAGCAGGAGTTAGAAAGAGAAACTCCATTTAAAATAATTCTAGACAATATAAAATATTTAGGAATCTATCTGTCAAAACAAACACAGGAATTATATGAACACAACTACAAAACACTTTTCAGACAATTAAAACTAGATCTAAACAATTGGAAAAACATTAACTGCTCCTGGGTAGGGGAATTTAATATAATAAAAATGAACAATCCTACCCAAATTAATCTACTTATTCAGTGCCATACCTATCAAACTACCAAAAAACTTTTATAGAATTACAAAAATTCCAAGTGGAAACATAGAAGAAAAACAACCATTTGAACACATGGATTGATGTGGACATGATTGGGGATGTAGACTCGAAACAACCACACCAATGCAACTATCAATAATATGTAAATAAGTCTTGATTGATGACACATGTTAAAACAGTGTAAATGTGCGTTGGATATGGGAGGGATGAAGGGGGTGAAGAGGAAAGTAAAAACATGAACCATGGAACCATAGAAAATTTTTCTAAAAAAAATTTTTTTTAAATAAACAAACAAATAAAGAAATTTTTAAAAAGAAAAAAATAACAGTTCATTTGGAAAAAGAAAAGATCAAAAATATCAAGGAAAATAATGAAAAAAAAGCAGTGATCATCAAAACAATATGCTATTAGCTAAGAAACAGAAAGCTAGATCAATGGACTAGACTAAGGGTAAATGACTTCAGTCAGTTAGTGTTCAATAAAGTCAAAGACCCCAACTTTTGGGACAAGAACTAACTATTTGACAAAAACTGCTGGGAAAAATTGGAAAAAACAATGGGGAAAATTAGGTTTAGATCAATATCTTACACCCTATATCAAGATAAATTCAAAATGGGCAAATGACAAATATGAAGAGTGAAATCATAAATAAATTAGCTGATCATAGGTTAGTATACCTGTCAGATCTATGGTAAGGGAAGGAATTTAAGACCTATTAAGAAATAGAGAATATTTCAAAATATAAAATGAGTGACTTTGATTATGGCAAATTAAAAAGATTTTGTACAAACAAAATCAATGCAACAAAAAGTAGAAGGAAAGCAACAAACTGGGAAAATATTTTTATAACAAAACTCTCTGACAAAGGTTTATTTTCCCATATAAATAAGGTACTGAGTCAAATCTATAACAAATCAAGCCATTCCTCAAATGAAGGACATACCCTCCTTTTCCAGTTTTTTGCCACCACAAAAAGCACAGCTATAAATATTTTCATACAAGTCTGTTTATTAATGATCTCTTTGGGGTACAAACCCAACAATGTTATGGTTGGATCAAAGGGCAGGCATTTTTTATAGCCCTTTGAGCATAGTTCCAAATTGCCAGCCAGAATGGTTGGATCAGTTCACAACTCCACCAGCAATGCATTAATGTCCCAATTTTGCCACATTCCCTCCAGCATTCATTACTCTCCCCTTCTTTCATTTTAGTCAATCTGCTTAGTGTGAGGTGATACCTCAGAGTTGTTTTGATTTGCATTTCTCTAATTATTAGAGATTTAGAACACTTTCTCATGTGCTTATTGATAGTTTTGATTTCTTTATCTGAAAATTGCCTATTCATGTCTCTTGCCCATTTATCAATTGGGGAAGGGCTGAACAAATTGTGGTATATGCTGGTGATGGAATACTATTGAGCTCAAAGGAATAATAAACTGGAGGAGTTCCAGGTGAACTGGAAAGACCTCCAGGAATTGATGCAGAGTGAGAGGAGCATAGCCAGAAGAACATTGTACACAGAGACTGATATACTATGGTAAAATCAAATGTAATGGACTTCTGTACTAGCAGCAATGCAATGACACAGGGCAGTTCTGAAGGATTTATGGTAAAGAACACTACCCACATTCAGAGGAAGGACTGCAGGAGAGGAAACATATAAAAACAACTGCTTGAACGCACGGGTTGGGGTGGACATGATTGGGGATGTAGACTCAAAACTACCACACCAATGCAACTACAAACAATTTGGAAATAGGTCTTGATCAACGACACATGATAAAACTAGTGGAAATGGGCTTCAGCATGGAGGGGGGTGAGGGGGGTGAAGGGGAAAGTGGGAGCATGAATCATGTAACCATGTTAAAAACGAATATTAATAAATGTTAAAAAAAATCAAGCCATTCCTCAATCAACAAATGTTCAAGGGACAATATAAAGAGGGAAATAGATTATGTTTGAAGTGGATATTTATATTTAAAGCTGTGTCACCAAGGAATTGAATTACTAAATTCCAAAATAAAAGACCCAAGTCAGGATGACTTTTATGGTGATTTATTTACAATTAGGAAGTATGAAGGTAGGGAAAGAGAGAGAGACGGAGAGTTACTGTGGCCTGGTCTGGAGGCCTGAACCAGGAAAAGCTTCAGAGGCCCCAACAAAGGGGGCACAGAGGTTAATTAAACAAGGCTTATAGCCAGAAGACCTCCTCTAAGATGAGAGACCTCTTTTGAGGCTAGGGCCTCCAGAAAACACCAAGGAAAATTAAAGGGAGTCAGCCTAACTTACCCACATGACAATTCAAAAGGAAGCAGTCTGAGGTTTCACTGGAGCTCCTTCAAAGCTAGCTTCAAAAGGCCAAATCCCTTTCATAGGAAGTTACCATCATATTTAAAATATAGATTTTTTTGTCACTTCCTGCATCCACCCTCCCATTCTACATGGACAAATGACAGTCTCAACCTTGTTTTGGACTTCCCAGGGGGCAGTCACTTCTTTTTGACTTATCACTTACTAGCACATGTGGGTCATAGACCTCCCCCCTCCCCACTTAATTCTACATGGGATGGAGTGACATATTCCTGGTAGCTAAAGTCTAAAGAATGAATAAGGGTGAGCTAATTCCATTTACACAATCCCCCCTGGTGATAATTGGATGCCTAGTCTCCCCAAGTGGTCACTTTACATAATCTTCATGTACCCACAAAGGTCTTCTAAGCACAATAGGGAAATGGAAAAGAGAGAAAGCAAACCAATGTTTTGCTAGGCTCATTGACAAAAAAACCATTTGGGGGCAGTCCGCTTTTGGCATAAAATGTACATTCAAAATAACTGTTCAAACCCCCTTTAATTCAATCAATATATCCCAAAGTTCATTCTGGATCTTCTTGATGCAGTGTAGATTCTTCAGGAATCTTTCTGCAAACAGTTCATTCTCTGGATTTAAGGAGTTAGTAAACCTTTCTCTGAAAATTTTCTCAAACAAAAATTTAAATCTTGGATTTTATAAAACTACAATCCTCCCAGAAGACTAATACCCAGATCAGGTCAGGATACATGTTTGAGTTATAAGGGCATGTGAGTCAGTTGTCAAAGAAAAACAAAAACATAAAAAGAAAAACAAATAGAAGAAAAAATTAACCTTTGGGAGAAAGAAAAAATTCAAAATTAGAATCAAAATATCAAAAATCCATGTACATAAAAATTTCTCAATAAACAAGATTAAATTCATAACAGGCCCTTGTATTAGGGTCCAATTAAGGTAATTTCTATCCCATGAGTCTGTAAGGACAAAATTCAGTAGCATTACACTTACCCATTGGCAGCCAAGATTACAGGAAGTTACCATGCTATAAGAAAGAAAAGAGGACCATATTTTGTGTGCGAGGGAAATGTCATTCCCTGGTCTGATTTACCTTCACTCTCAGGAATAGGGTGAGCCATGATGATGGCCAACCTTCAGGACTTGACTATCAGTGTGGTATGAAGCATCCTATGTCTTAACATATGTCAAACATCGCAACTTCAAGTCTCACAATAGGTTCAAGTCCTTTAGTATTGGCATGGAAATTCCATCAATCCTACCTGGTTTGATATGGTCTTTTTGGCCTTGTGCTCCTTGGAATTGTGCAGTTTCTCATCAATTGCACTGGGATTGGTTGGTCTCCATGACAATGTTCTTTTCAGCACTGTTTAGTGGCTCTTGTGTTCCCTTCTCTGGAATAAGACAGAAACATTAATCACAGTCCCATAATATTTACCAGTACATGGCAGGTTACCATAGTTTAAAACTTTGTGGGTAGGCATTAATATGTATAAATGGGGATTTTGAACCTTGGACTTCATCCCCCATAAATCCTTAGTTTTCCCAAAATCCCCATTAATCTCTCCTGCACCTCCACGTTTACATGGTCACGTCATTGTTGTATAGTTGGCTGTAGCTCCTCCCTCTTCCTCTTTGGTTTTGGAGCAGAGCCGGGATAGGGAAAGGAGGTAACAGAGCACTATTTTTTAAATTGACTATGTCACATGGCTTCATTTTTCTAATGGCTACCAATAAATCTTTTAAAACCATCATATTTTTTAATGTTTATTTTGAACATTTTCCCCTAGTTACATATTTCATGTTCTTTCCCTCTCCCCCAAACCTTCCTAACCCCCCTTAGCTGATACACAATTCCACTGGGTTTTACATGTACCAAGACATAATTCCATATTATTAATAATTGTACTAGAGTTATTGTTTAGTGTCTACAACCCCAATAATATCCCTAACAGCCCATGTGTTCAAGCAGTTGTTTTTCTTCTGTGTTTCTCCTCCCACAGTTCTTCCTCTGAATGTGGCTAGTGTTCTTTCTTATAAGTCCCTCAGCCTTGCTCTGGATCCTTACACTGCTGCTAGTAGAGAAATCCATTATGTTTGATTGTATCACAGTACAATGTTCTCCTGGATCAGTTCCTTTCACTCTGCATCAATTCCTGGAGGTCATTCCAGTTCACATGGAATTCCTCCAGTTCTTTATTTCTTTGAGCACAATAGTATTCCATCACCAACACATACCACAATTGGTTCAACCATTCCCCAATCGAAGGACATTCTCTCATTTTCCAAATTTTTTTGCCACCATAAAGAGCGAGGTTATAAAAAGAACGTAATATTTTTAAATCTATCCCTTCATATCCATTTTATTTCTTACATTAATGGAGACCAGAAGTTTGGAGAAGTAACTTAATTTTTCAGATAACCTAATAAGCCACGCTACTTCTGCCATGATATTTTACCCTCCCCCCACAGGCAGAATTCTGAGAACATTGCAAATTCTCTCCTGAGCTGTGGACCTGCTCTTCCGGTTTTTGTGCTTTTATTTTTGGCCACTTTGCTCAGTTCTTTTAAGTGACTTTTTGAAAGGGGACAATTATTTTTATTCACCCAGCTATTTTCCTTTGAGTGACATTTTGAAAGGGGAAAGTCATTTTGCTTACATTCCCCAGCTGATGCAGATAGCCTCTGGCCCCACCTGACCCTTCGGGGAGGGGGGGGGACCATTGCTGATCTTCCCAACCCTCAACTGAAGGCTGATGAACGCTCCATGTGGAGCCCCTGCTGCCTGGCCACTGATCCCAGATCCTAGCTGTTCCCTGCTGGTCCAGATTTCAATTCCCCATCCCCTCAGATGTCAGATGCCTGACCCCTACCTGAGTTCCAGCATCTCCTGCTAATGCTTCCACTTGAGGACTATGGCCTTTCCTGGAGCTCTGGAGACTTGGAAAGTATAACCCCACTTCTTTTTCATTGAAAACAGTCCTTACTTAGCTGCTCTGAGTGTGTTTCCTCTTAGAAAATGACTTTTAACAGATGAGAGCTTCTACTACCACGAACCCCTCCACGTGTTTTTTTTCAAACCTGATCAAGCCACTTGTCTACCACCCCACAGGAGCCTCTCCATGTGGGTTCCAGTCCTTACCCCAGTTGGTTTCCATGCTCTGCTTGTGGGAGAGGGGACTGGAATAGCACATGGACTTCTAGTCTTATTGTACTTTGCTGATTATTGTTTTATGATTTAATTTTGCTGTTTTAAGTTAATATATTAATGTAATCAATATCTTTCTGTTACACTGAATCATTTTAAGCTAAGTTTTTGGCTATTAGATAAATTCTGTTCATGATTTTATTGTAATTCCTAAATAGTGAACAAGTTTATTCTAATTGTTAAAAAAGGTTTTGAACTACACTGCTTTTAATTTGTCATTTCCTTATATTATTGTATTTCCTGATTTTTTTAAGGTTTGAAATTTTTAAAAGTTTATATGTATTAAGCTAACTGATATCTATTCTGTTATTTGATGCTTTATCTGTACCATGTACCTATGATTTTACAGAACATCATATCATTGTAAAAAGACCATGAACATCTTACACAAAATTTTTTTGTTGTAAAAGACCATAAGCCTTATGTATCCTGTATTTGTCATCTTAACTATCTGAGGTCACATGCTGCTTATACAATCTTGAAGAATATAATGACTTAAGAATTTAAGTTGTAATTTTATAAGAGGTCTTCAAAATTGACTTTAGGATTTTATAGTAACTTCTGAATGGATAATATATGTGTGTGTGTGTGTGTGTGTGTCTGTGTGTGTGTGTGTGTGTGTGT
>NW_025398517.1:0-7530 GCF_016433145.1 Gracilinanus agilis | reverse complement strand
ATATATATATATATATATATATTAGTGATGCCATCTAATGACATTTCATGACACTGCTGACACCCATGATTATTTTCTTCTTGTGGAAGCCCTTTCAAAGTAAATCCAATGGCTTCCCTAGAATCACTAGATTGTAGAATACTGTAGCTAAAAAGACGTTAGATAGATCATATTATCCTTCCTCTTCCCCTACCCCCTCATTTTGCAGATGCGTATCTTCTTTCTTAGGTTATAATTCCAACAATGAAGCTTAAAAGTAGGCTTTTTAGTGACCAAAGTGATTTGATGTTTTCAGGAGAATTATGATGATCAGATTTGGCACCATCAGAATTATATTTGAATTGGCCTCCTCAGAAGAAGGGTGACTTCTAAATTTTGAGGAAATATCAGATAGACTTGTAGAAAAGGAATCAAATGATTGAAGTCTTGAGAGCAGATGAACTTCCAGCTTTTGTCCTTTGCTATATATTCTATTATCATCCAGGGTCACCATTTGTACATACCCAACTAGAAATCTGCAGTAACTGTGAAACCCTGCCAGATGGACAGCCTGCTCTCTCAAGTACATTGGCTCCCCCATGCTTCTCTTCTCCATCTGGAGTCTGGTTTGCTGTGCCAACACTGCAGCGCTAGGGAGAGTTGCTACCTGACTTCTTTCTTCTGGACCAGCTCATCTTATCTTCTATTTATATTTTACCTCCTGCCATAGCACTCACATGGTTTGGTATTAGTTCTTTGCCATTTTCAGGGAACTTGATAACAGTGGAATTTACATCATGTAGTAAGGGAGGTTAATGGTATTCTTTTTGTTCTGATCTTCATTTTTCAAGTGAACACATTGAGCTATACCTATTTTAAGGGAAGGTCCATACCCTGATCCCATTATAAGGCATCTTGCATCAGAACATTCTTTGACTAGGTTAAATGACCCCTGAAATTTTCTTCAGTGACATTCATTAGGGGAAGAGGCTTGCTGAGACTCCCTAATATGTGTGCTGGCATATCACCATTGTTGAGTGTTACACATTGGAAAGGGGTTCTGAGCTTTGGAGCCAAGAGAATGACCATGAAAGAAATTTGGTATTTCAGAGTATATCCTTTGAACTTCATTCTTTTCTTTTTCCTTGAAGTGACTTTTATTATCATTTGTCAGTTGGTCCCCACTGCTTCCCCTCCATTGAATGCATCATTCTAAATTACATTTGGAGGTAGTCCATGACAAAACAAATAAACAAACAAAACCCAACAAACCTCCATTTACATTTCATACTAACTTAAAATATTGTTTACTTATTTTCTCTCATATTTGCATTTTTATTTTTCTCTTTTGAACTTTTAAAAATGTACTTTTATTTGTTGCTCTTTCTATATATATCTGTCAACCCCCTTCCCACACCTTCAGCCTATCTTTCATATACCTTTTTTTTTAAACCTTTGTACTTTCGGTGAATTGTCTCATAGGTGGAAGAGTGGTAAGGGTGGGCAATGGGGGTCAAGTGACTTGCCCAGGGTCACACAGCTGGGAAGTGGCTGAGGGCACATTTGAACTCAGGACCTCCTGTCTCTAGGCCTGACTCTCACTTCACTGAACTACCCAGCTGCCCCTCATATACCTTTTTAATCAGTGGTATCTAGGATCATAGGACCTCAAGGGTCAGTGATGGCCAACCTTTTAAAGGGATGGGTGGTGTCCTCAGGTGTGCATGAAGAGGGGGAGGCAAGCAGCCCTGCCCCACATCCTTCTGACTTTATAATAGGGAACTCTGGAGACTCTGTGCTGAAGCGATGGTGGGCATGCCAACAGAGAGAAAGAGAGCTCCGAGTGCCTTCTCTGGTATGCGTGGTTTAGGTTCACCACCATGGACATAGGCAATGTAATTTTAGTTTGACATAGAGGAATTAGTATTGTATAAAGGTATAAGGAAATGATAATGTTCAGGGAGATAACTTGACATATCTTTTTATCATGGATCATTTAATCCTAGTATATTTTTTAGGTATTTGTTATGTCCCAGACATGGTACAAAGTGCTGGGGTTACAAGGACAAAAGTGATGAAATAATCCCTACCTTAAAAAAACTTCCATTCTAACAAAGAATATATAGTTCAGGAATAAGTACATATTAAGTACATATATAACTTTTAAAAAATGAAGGCAAGGTAGGTCTTGGAGAGAGGAGTTGGAATTTGGAAAGGCTTGATGTATGATGTGGTACTTGAGCTGAGTCTTGAAGGAAATCAGAGATTCAAAGAGAAAGAAGTGAGGAGGAAATACATTTGAAACATGGAAGGCCTAGCCAGTTGTGAAGACATTGAGATGTGAGATAGAGTTTGCCCAAGTCATGGAGTGAAAGGAGGGGGCTAAAGTATGGTGATTAGGAAAGTAATAATGAGGCTAGGATGTGAAGAGATTTAACTGTCAACCAGGTTTTTAGATTTGATCCAAGGGACAATGTGGGGTTTCTGAAGTTTATTGGGCAGAGAGGTGATATGATATAATTAGACTTGTGCATTAGGAAAATCCCTTTGCCAACTTTCTTGAAGATGGATTGTAGTAGGGAGAAACTTGTGTTGGGAAGATCAAATTAAGAGGCCTCTACAGTATTCTATTAAAGATATATTGAGCTAAAAGACTTCCTGAGGAGATATTAAATTGAGAAAAATAGAAATGACATTTATTTTTTCATGGAGTGGATAACCTAGAAAGAACACTTTTTAAAAGGGTTTGGAAAGATAGAAAAAAAGAATTTGGTCATTTCAAGGTTGAATAACAACACTGAAACTAAAATAAAGTTAGGAAAATGATTGTAATCTATATAAATAAAGGGAGGGTGAAGGATGAGAAGACTGTAAAAGAAAGATTTCAAATGAGTAACAAAAGCATCTTTTTTTCCTTTAACTTGGGAAAATTTTAGGCAGATGATAGTCTGCAAGGTCTTCCTCCAAGTGTTCATATTTTGTGGATAGCAGTTTATTATCACTCTTCTTTGCTACCTGCTACCTCATTTTCTGGCCTTACATATTTAAATAATACAGTGAATAAGAGTAAAATAATATTACTAATATCAAATAACTCAAGCCATTATAGTCAATGAATATTGCCAATTTGGGGGGCTCTTCTTATCAGCATGGTGATGCCTTTGTTCAGAGTATTCTTTGAACAACCATTAAAGTCTTGTTCCTTTGATTTTTAGAAAAAGACCACAAATCATCTGGAGCTGCTTCTGTTGAATAAGGTGGTAATTGAGCTAGGAAATATTATTTTTGATTCAGTATTTGATTGAAAATAAAGTAGTTACTTCCTTGTGTGGCTTGTAAATTGTCAACTCTAGAAGAGGAGTTTGAGGAACATTTTGACCAATGGTAACATTGTAAGCAAATAATCTTTTCAGGGTGTTCTGGTCCAGATCAGTTCAAACGTTCAAAGTTTTGGAATGATATAAAAAATCCATAGACAACCCAATTCAACAGAAAATAAGTTTACTTAACTACCACCTAGATAGGAGATTCATCAAGGATATAGCACTAGGTCAGGGGTATGAACTTTTCCCTTTTCTTTCCCTTCCCCTCACATCTTCCATTTCTCTAAGAAAACTTGTCAGTAGGATTGTAGACTCATCCTACACTGGGATATTCATTGTCTCAGGGACCCTGACTTGTCATAAGCTTTCCTTTTTATGACTTCGAGGAACAGAAACATTTGTGTGGTAGTTCTCTATAGCAATCACATCTCAGAGACAATTTTTCTGTCTTTTGGGGAAAAAAATCTAGTAGGAATCTTAATACATATTGCTCCTGTGTGACTACTTTGAAGAACAATATTGATTTGGATACATATTTTTCTGTTTTTCTTTACCAAGTTGCCAGCTTCATGATTTATAATCAGATTTTGAATATGGATTACTTTGTTTTCTCTCTTTTACCTAGAAAAGTGCTTTGCACTTGTTTTCATAGAAGTAGAAATATTAAGCAACTTAAGACTAACTTGAATTAAATGGTTTTTATACTCTTTTTGACTCCTACTTTCTCTGAGTCATGAGATAATATAAATGCTAAATAGTATTTCCTAGCTCGATTACCACCCTGTTCAATTCAATTGAATAATGCTAAATGGTTTAATTGCTTTATCTTATTTGATTTCCACATTATTATTTTTATTTTATTGATAGTAATATTTCCACATATGAAAAAATGAGGCGTGCTCAAATATTTATAGAGATGATATTGGTTTGAGTATACATGGTGTATCTAAAGATTGACTTTTTCCCTTAGACCAAATTTTTTTAAAGAAAAAAATTATGTGCAGTGAAAATCAATTATGTTAAGTGATCAGAATAATTTTTCCCTTCATTTTGACTTTGCAGAATTGTTCTGATCTCAAGGCATTGAATCAATGACCTCTGATTAAGGAAGAAAGCATATGTTAATTTTTTATGAAGTGTCTCATTGCTGTCTAATAAGGTTATAGTGTGATAAAGTTAAAAGAAGAAGTTTTCAACTTTGTAAATTTAGTGAGGATTCTTTTGGCACATTTTGAGGACCTCATTTATTCTGAACTGCTCCATATGGTACCATTATCCGAATAATTGCTCCATCTTTGAACATAGAGAGATGGGGAGTTGGAATGAAAGAGGAAGATACAGGAACCATCCATTTGAGACTGTAAACATAGAGACTGGAGTCATATAATCGGTGATGACAAGAAAATGCTTTTTTAAAAACACATATCTTTTGTCAGTATCAGTCCTAAGAGAGAAGAACAACAATGGCTAGGCAATTGAGACTAAATGGTTTGCCCAAGGTCACATAGCTAGGAAGTGTTTGAGTCCTGTTACCTAGATGTCTCTGACAAGTCTGTTCTTGAGTAGCAGGATGCATAATATCTTAAAGTCAGGATTGGCTATACTGTTTGTCCTCAAATTGCAAGTTTAGGGAAATACTCCCTTCTGATACCTTATACTTAACTAGACTTGATGGTCACGTTTGTTCCCTGTAATGATCTATTCCTATCCCTCTCTTGGAGATAAACACACAGTTTCTTAACATTCCTTCTCAAATCTCTACTATTGCTTTAACTTTATATATAAAAAACTAGCAGTTAGCAGCCAGGTAGGGTGGTACAGTAGAAATAGACCTCAATTTGGAGTCCAAGGGTCTGGGTTTCAATCTTGCCTCTGATACTTTTAGCAATGTATGAATTTGGGCACATCATCTCAAGGCTAGGGACCTTTTTTTTCCCATCTAGCACTGAAAGATGCCAAACTAGATGATGACTAATTGATCCTTTTAGATAAAACATATTTGACTTTATGACATTAGAATTTAGCTAAATTCAAATAAGTGTCATTTTTGGGATTCAGAAAGATGTCCAAGCAAATTCTTAGGAAAACATGGTGAAAAGAGTATGTATGTGCTGTTATTATATGGTTAATTTTGGTTTAGATGATTACTCTATTAATTCTATTTGATTTGTAAATCAGATTATATTCTATAATGGAGTGGAGTAAAGGATATTGGTCTAGGAGGCTCTAGATCTTGGTTCTATTATTTATTGACTTGCTACTTTTCTGAACTTTGTGTCCTTGAACACTTCATTTATTTCCCCCTATCCTCAATTTCCTTATCTGTAAAATAAGGCTGTTCGATTATATAGTTTTAATACTCTGTTGGCTCCTACTTTCTCTGAGTCATGAGATAATATAAATGCTAACATGTGGCTGCTCCAAAACTTTTATTGTGCCATACAGATTGAGATTCCCAAATGATGCAAAACCACAGTGTAAAGAAATAATCTTTTAACAACATTATATACTCCGTCACATTAAATTACCCAGCTGTGGATCCAATGTAGAATCATGGAAACTGCAAATGTTAGCCACGGTCTCACTTTATTAGGTGTGTCATATAAAAAATATGTCACTTAAGATTCATCAGTTTGTGTTAAATATCCTTCAGCCTTTCAAAGTCTTAGGATTATACTTGATATCAATTTATTTTTAATTTTCCATGGCTCTCCAAACTGGAAGTTGTTGGAATATACTATGTCTCTATTTTTTTCATTCTGAATAACTAGACTAAAAAAGATAGAAAATGAATATATTATAAAGGATTTTAGAAGCATAAAACAGATTTATTTATCAGCTCATATATTTTGTCAGGAGAGAGATCCTCTATGCTAAGATTCCAAGGAACTCATATCCTTTTCCGGTAGAGTAACACCCTTCTCCTGAATTCAAAATTATAAAACTTCAGTTTTCTGAATGACAAACCTCTATTTGGATATGAAAAAGATGTTTAATTATCTGAAGTATTTGCCATAAACTCAAACTATTCTCTTTATTCCTTTGGCCCCCATTTAGATGAGCTCTTAACATATAATTATAAATGTTTGTTTATATCCTATGGCAATATATCATACATCATAACATATAATTAATATAATATACCCTATTATTGGAATTAACAAAGAAGTAAGATTAGGACAAAAAATTAAAGAGATGTTAAATTGTTGAAATGCACTGAGTAGCTAATTTCTTTTAAAATATGTATAAAGAGAGAAAATAGTATGGGAAAATATTTTCTTTTTTCTTCAGAGCATGTTAAAAATGAAGGAAATTAAATAATATAATAGTGAGAAAAATTTCCAAGAAATCATAGTAGTATTTTAAAATATTATTGAATAGGGGCAGCTGGGTAGCTCAGTGGATTGAGAGTCAGGCCTAGAGAAGGGAGGTCCTAGGTTCAAATCCGGCCTCAGACACTTCCCAGCTGTGTGACCCTGGGCAAGTCACTTGACTCCCATTGCCCACCCTTACCACTTTTCCACCTAGGAGCCAATACACAGAAGTTAAGGGTTAAAATAAATAAATAAATTAAAAATTATTATTGAATAAAATAGCATAAGATCTAATAGTAGGTATTAAATTTTATCCACTAGCACCCCACTATCTATAGACCTACTGTGGAGATAAGTGAATACTTGCTTGACTCTATATATTTGCTTTTTTTTGGTTCCTGCCCCTTTATTTGGCAATCCATGGTCTTCCATTTCCCACACCCTGAAACCCCTTTAAAAATGGAAAATTTTAAATGAAAATTAAAAAGTGAAAATGAAAACAAGAGATCATTGCTCCTGGTTTTGTTGCTCTGGGTACCTGAAACCATAGAAAGTGAAACAGTGGATAAGGGGATCACTAATATGAAATATAATAATATCAAATATTATGTGTTAAATATAATAGTATTAAATACGGTACTATCAAAATACCACTAAAACAGTAGAACTAAATATCATAGTATTTAAGAAATGTTATTAAGTGATGAATTGCATACTATCTCAGTCTTTAAATAAATATTTACATATATATATATGTACACATGTAAAGAAATGCATCTGCAATGGCATGAACAATGGATAGGATAGAAGGCTGGCCTCATGGCAGCAGTGATGGTTGAGGACATTTTAGTGGAGTTTTCCATACTTCTAGTCACTCCTATTCTTGGGAAACACAGCTCATGTTATATATATAT
>NW_025398516.1:0-3120 GCF_016433145.1 Gracilinanus agilis | reverse complement strand
AGGAAGGAAGAAACAAAGAAGAAAAAGAGACAGAGAGGGAGGGAGGAGGTGAAGAATCCAATGCTGGCATAATAGCAAAGCCTTGTAACACTTTGGATTAGGTTGTGGTGCTACTATTGCTATATTTTCTCAGATTAAAATAGTCTCTCTATAGGAGTAATCAACAAAACAGGGAGCATGGAACTAATGCCTAAGTAATGGGGATTTTTTTTTTAAAGCCAAAGCGAGTTCCTGGAAATCCTGAGCTTATGGAAGTATAATAGTATCCATCAAGGAAAGCGGTATTAAAATACTTAGATTTTGGCATTCTTGCTTATACTCTCCAGCATTCTGGAGGAGAGGTGGGGGAAATACTGGATTGTCATCCCACAGTCTTGGTTTAGAATCTTAACTCTGCTACTTATTTTGTTTGACTTGGACAAATCACTTCACCTCCCTGGGCTTCCATCGTGAAATGAGTGTTGGACTGAATGAACTTGAAGCCATCTTATACTTCTAAGACTCTGACCCTAGGTTGGAGTAGAGATGGCTCTGTTTTTGAAGTCAGAATGTCTGGGAATGAACCCTAGTTCTAACAATAACTGGCTATTTTACAGTAGGATATATCCTCTATGAACTTCATTTTCCCTACCTCTAAAATGGGGGCAATCATATTTTTCACTACTTATCAAAAAAATCACCCTTTGTCCATTTTGTCCATAATGTAAATGTGAATTATTAAAATCAATACCATTGTCTTATAGATGGAAAAGACCATTGAAGAAGGTTCTAACTTTCAAGAAAGCATAAGGCCCAGGATGAAATACAAAGACAATGGGTACATGTGAATCAGAAGAAGACTGAGCCAATCAGTGGGTCCAGTCCCCCCAGAAACCATCTTAAGAGCCCTCTGATGCTGCAGCCCAAACTTTTGGGTCATTCTATGTAGCCACAGAGGAGATCCGTAATAAGTGAAGTAAGATTGCTCCATGACTCAACCATTCTCATCCTGAAACTAGCCAATACATAGTATTGAACTTGGATTCAGGAAGAAGATTCAGGAAGTTTCAATCCCTTCTCCAACCTTTACTTAGCTATGAAACCATGGGCAAATCACTAAGCTATCTGAACTGTAATCTCTCCAAATGTAAAATAGGAATAATACCTAGAGTACCCACCTCATGGTTGTTGTGAGTTTCAAATAAAATAATGGGTATGAGACACTTTGCAAACCTTAAAATGTCCAATAATTGTCCATTATTATTACCATTATTATCATTGACATCAGTTATCCTGAAATGAGGTTTTTTACAGTCAAAAAAGATAAAGAATAGACATTTCTCCAAATAGTGTGAGGATAGCTATAAATTGTTTGTCTGGTGTTTTTTTTTTTTTCCAAACAATCATATTAGCCTCTATATAGGTACTTTTTTTTAACTGAAAAAAAAAATACCAAATAGGGGGTGAAAGAGAAAGCTGCTAACTTCATTCTTCCTTCAGGCCATTTCTGTTTATTTCACCCCCTGTTGCCCATGGGCATCATTAGCAGAGTCACACACCTGTGGAAGAATGGTTTCTATGCATGTAGGGAGGAGGGTAAGGAGTTGCCCGGTGTCCATGGAGTCCAGAGTAGTGATCACAGCCATGGTGGGAGTGAGGAGCAGCCAAAGGCAGGGGAGCCGGGTATTGGTAGTTGGAGTTTCCTGATGTGCACACTGCATCTGGATTAGATATGAGCCAACCTCCCACTGGATGATAGAGAGAAAGAAAACAAAAGTGTTTCAGCTCCCAAATTAGATGGCAAGTTATGGAATAATCCAATTAAGTAAAGGGGAGCTGGGGAAGATGGGGAGGGGAGGTATGCATTCTATCTCCCAGTGCACAGTTAGTGGAACAGGATAGGGTCCCTGTCTTCATAAAGCTCACAAGTAATGTTTATGGTTATACACTTCTGTGTCAGTTATCCAATTCTATCATCTTCCCTATTTGCTAATAAAGTCAGTGTGAGCAAATGGCCCAATGCTCTTCATCCATTCTCCCCACAAAATCTAAAGGACTTCCTAGAACCATTCCTGTTGTTGTTCAGTCTTTTTACAGCTGTGTCCAACCTATTTGGGGTTTTCAGTATCTAAAGGTACTGGAGTGAAATCTGACCTCAGACATTTCCTAGCTATGAGACCCTTAACCCCCATTGCCTACCCCTTACTGCTCTTCTTCCTTGGAAACAATACATATTGATTCTAAGATGGAAGGTAAGGATTTTTTAAAAAATAAATAAAGATAATGGAGTGGAATGGTTTGCTATCTCCTTCTCCAAATCATTTTACAACAAGGAAACTGAAGCAAACAGGTTTAAACGACTTGGCCAGGGTCACAAAGCTAGTAAGTGTTCGAGGCCAGATTTGAACTCATGAAGATGAGCCTTCCTGATTCCAGACCTGGCATTCTATCCACTGTGCCACCTACCTGCCTCAAGACCACTCCTAAACAATCATAAAGTCAATATTACTTTGCAAGTGAGCTGATTGTAATGAAAATATTGAGCCATCTCTGACTTGACCTAAGCAAACCAGATAAAACACTCAACTCCCTGAGAGACATTTGGGAAACATTTGTGTTAAATCCTTTGCTGATGTGTGACCCTGGGCAAGTCACTTGACCCCCATTGCCCACCCTTACTACTCTTCCACCTATGAACCAATACACAGAAGTTAAGGGTTTAAAAAAATCCTTTGCTGAAATCAGTGAAAAAGTTACATAAAAGGGGATCTTCTGACTCCTCTGCACAGTGAGTAGGACTTTCTTGTGGGTCACAAAATACGCAAGGCACTATGATTATAAGTAGGGTAGCTAGTTGGTACAGTGGACATGGTATCAGGAAAACTTGAGTTCAAATTCAGCCTCAGACCCTCACTAGCTGGGTGACCCTGGGCAAGTCATATAAACCCAGTTAAGTGCCTTCGTTTCCTCAGCTGTCAAACAAGATAGAGAAGGAAAACACTCTAGTATCTGCCTAGAAAACCCTAAATGAGGTCACAAAGAGTCTGACACATCCAAAAACAAAAAAAAAACATAAATTAAAATGTGTATATATGAAATTATTTTATGTATATTATAATATAATGTAGTTTAATATACAAT
>NW_025398515.1:0-5407 GCF_016433145.1 Gracilinanus agilis | reverse complement strand
CATGTGAAGTCATGCCAGGTACTGTGCTAAGTGCATTACAAATATTATCTCATTTGACCCTCACAACAAAAACCCTGTGAGGCAGGTGCTATTATTATCCCCATTTTTATACTTGAGGAAACTGAGACAAACAGAAGCTGAGTAACTTGCCATGGGTCACATAGCTAGTTCAGGAGATGGTTCAGGATACATCAGTTCATTCACTGATCCTCTACCCCCCAATATCCCAAAAATACTCTTGGAAATCTTATCTTTCAGTTTGAATGCAGATTGAAGCATACTATTTTTTTTTACTTTTTTCCTTCTTTTTTTTATATGAGTCTTCTTCCACAACATGACCCATGTGGAAATATGTTTTGCATGACAGCACATATATAACCTAGATAAAATTTGCTTGCCATCTCAGGGAGAGGGGGAGGGAGAAAGGGAGAAAATTTGGGACTGAAAATTTTAGAAAATGAATGTTTAAATTGTTTTTAAATGTAATTGGGAAAATGAAATATATTAAAAACACTAAAGTAAAATATAAATTCCTTAGGTTGGGGGGAAAAGGGAAAATTTTATCCCTCCTTCAAGGACTAGCTCATATGCTACCTCCCTCTGAGAAGCTTTCCCTGATCCAATTGGGAATTTCTCTCTGTGTCCATCTCACAAATTAGTTTGTACTTTCTTTTGCTCTTATTGTACTTAAGTCCATATTGAATCATATTACATATTCATATATTTCCAGCTGTTAGATTGAAAGCTCCATGAAAACAGGGACTATGCCTCTGAATTGCCTTTATGTTTTCCTCAAGACCTAGAATAGAATTTTGCCCATGGTTGGCATTATTGAGTCAGTGAGTGAATAAAAAAAAGAATGATTTGCTTACAGTCAGTGTCAACCAGAAATAGGCACTAGCACTCAACTAATTTGCTATTCGATATAAAGAGAAAACACTGGTTTGATAGCAAATAAGAAAGTTGGGAGCATTTGTTTGTTTAGGAATCACTTTCTGAAAAGTTTGGAATATTATGTATGTTCCTCTGTAAAGAAGGTGGCCCCTGATGGTCATTCAGTGCTGATATGTTGCTGAGAGGAAGTATTTACTCTCCAGCTGCTTAAGGGTAGAGGGAGGTTCAAGCAGAAGACACTCTTTGGTATCTTTAAAATCCTTGAAAATATCCCTGGGTTCTCCTGGGAGTCTATCACACTTCCATTCTTCCACCTTTATCTCTCTCCTCTTCCTTTCCTACTTTGAGACATAGCTCTTTAATATCAAACTCAACATTAACTCATTAAGTTCAGATTTAGATTTAAAAGAAACTGCAGTGACCAGTTATTTCATCCTCCCCATTTTACAGATGAGGAAGCTGAAGAGAAGGACTAAGCATTTAAATAGCCTACTATGTGCTAGGTACTGTGCTAAGCTTTACAAATATTATCTGAATTGGTCCTCGCAACAACCCTGAAAGATGCTATTATTATCCCTACTTTACAGCTGAGGAAATTGAGGCAAACAGAGGTTGAGTGACTTGCCCAGTGTCACACAGACTAAGTAAGTGTCTGAAGTTGGATCTGAGCTCAGGTCTGCCAGAAGATCAGGCCCAGAACTCTGTCCATTTGCACCATCCAGCTGCCTCAACTGAAGGCCAGAATAATTAAGGGCCTTGCTCAACATCCTTTGGGAAGTAAATGGCTGAAGCCAGGCTTTGGATCCAGGTCCTCCACTGATCAGTCCAACTATACCATACTGCCTCACCAAAAGGAAAAGCATTTAATTTCACAATGGCCCAGTATTCCAATATAAGATTCAACCAATTTATTAAGAAAAGGGAATAGCTATATGAGCTGGCATATGATTATGATGAGCAAGCTAATTCTGTAAAATCATGAAAAGAGGGGGCAGCTGGGTAGCTCAGTGGATTGAGAGTCAGGCCTAGAGACGGGAGGTCCTAGGCTCAAACCCAGCCTCAGCCACTTCCCAGCTGTGTGACCCTGGGCAAGTCACTTGACCCCCATTGCCCACCCTTACCACTCTTCCACCTAGGAGCCAATACAAAGAAGTTAAGGGTTAAAAAAAAATTATGAAAAGATCTACATGAAATTATGAATAGTGAAATGAGCAGAACCAAGAGAACATTATTCACAGTAACAAAAATATTGTTTGAAGAATGACTCATGTGTCCAGCTCCAGAGAAAGAGTTGATAAATAGAAACATGAACAATACAGTTTTATATACATATGCATATATATTTGGTCAAATGATGTCTTTTCTAATGTGTAGGGAGGAGGGAAATATTTTTAATCCAAGAAACAAATATATAAATTTAAACTTCAAAAAAAAGAAAGGGGTCAAACACATTTGAAGTAACACTCCAGTTATACCAAGGGGAAAGAAAGGATTAAGTAAATACATAGCACCATTTCTACAGACTTCTAAGAATTAAAGTATTTTTTAAAAAAGAAAAAAAGATCAAGACTTTGGTTCTAGCCTGGCTCTACAACCAGTTAACCTTGGGCAAGTCACTGCCTCTTGGGGCTTCAATTATCTCATCTGTAGTAAAATAAGAAGGTTCATCTAAATAATGTCCAAAGTCCCTCATTATGCTAATTCAATTTTAATTCTGTAGCCCCATTGGCATAAATAATACTTCATTCCTCTGCCAAATGGGCAGAAACGGTCTTTCAATATTAATTAGTCCAAGCCTTCCTCCCATGCCACCCATGTTTATGTATTTCTTTTTCATCTACTTACCTTGTTTCTGACACTATACTTTAATTTACTAGCCATGGTTCTCTGGAAAAGTTTACCAGAGGAACTCTTGTCAACTAGCCAACTCTCCATTCCTCATAGCCCATGACCTGAACAAGATAATTTTTGCTACTGTGGCTACAAGAGGGGAAAGGCCCACTCATTGCCCAAGACAAGGAAAGACACTGATTAATCAGGTTCAACTTCTTCCCCTTGGCAACTCCTCAGAGAAGATATTTCAGTAGCACAAACTACTGAAGGGGATTGGGATATTTATGGACTTTGGAGTTCTAGAGGAATTGGCCATAGAGTCAGAGAACTTGGGTTGAGTGCTTTCTCCACAACTTACTGGTTGTGTGAACTTGGGCAAGTTATTTTACATCACTCTAAGACTATTTTTCTCATTTATAAAATGGGTATGGTAGCACTTTAACTACCTAGGTTCTAGGGTTGTTATAAGGATTAAATGAATATTTAAAATGATATAAGGTATAAATCCAAGCTAGGAGCAATGCTCACTCCTGGAATAGTATTGAAAAACATTTTTCTTCTTATAGTTAAAAAAATTTTTTTAAACTCTCCTGGATCAAGGGAGATAAGAGATATAAAAATACTTTTATAATCCTCAAATAATAATTAACATTTACATAACACTTCAAGATTTACAAAATGCTTTACAGATATTATTATACTTTATCCTCACAAGAACCTAAGGAAAGTGCTATTGTTATGTCCATTTTGCAGAAAAGAAGACTGAGACCAACAGAGATGAAGTGACTTGTCCAAACTAGTAGAGACCACATTTGAGCCTTCCTGACTCTAGGCCCAGTAATACTTAGCTGTAATATACTATTAATGTAAAGATTAAATTGGATAGCTAGGTGCTGTAATAGATTGCCCACTAGACCTGGAGTCAAGAAGAGGTGAGTTCAAATCTAGTCTCAAACACTTGTCAGCTGTATGACCCTGAACAAGTCATTTAGCCCTGTTGGTCTCAATTTCCTCATCTGGAAAAAGAGCTGGGGAAGGAAATGATAAACCACTCCAAGATCTTTGCCAAGAAAACCCCAAATGGGGCCACAAAGAGTAGGACACAACTGATAAAAAAACAACTTCTAGACTCCAGGTCCAGTGCTACCTAATATACTACACTATAAATATAAGGACTAAATTAACTGTAATTCAATACCACATTAGCACATTTCACAAGTCTTATTTAGGGATCACTGTATTTTTTGTGTATGTCTTTTATTTATCTTTCTTATCTCTATTTGTTATTCTCTGCCTACCCATTCATTAGAACATAAGCTTATCTAGAGCAGGGACTGTTCTGGTTTTGTCTCTGTATCCCCAGCACCCAGGACTGTGTCTGGGATTTGGTAGGCATTTAATTAATGCTGGCTGAATTTAAATGAAGGCTTACTTAACCCTATAAATATTAAGCAGAAATATGTTGGAGATTCAAGAGAATGAAACTAGAGAATGAGGCCAGTTAGGAAGCATGAGATAATAAGGGCTTGAACCAGAGCTGTTATGTCTCTGGGAAAGGAACACAGTAAGGGGAAGCCAGAAATAAGCCAGCTTATTTCTATAAGCAATATATGTTTGTTTTTTCTATATTTTCTGATTAATGTGCAAGCATTCCTCTTTTTAATGAACACCCAACTTCTAAAAGTCCAACATAGAGTCAATCAGTCACTACTTCCCTCTCTCCTAAACAACCCAGAAGCCAATATTGCAAGGTAGGGTGGTACAGCAAGTGGGTGGCTGAGCCTGGACCCAGGAAGATATATTATATATCTTAAATATTACACTGTCAATCTGAAAAAATACAATGGTTCTTTAATGGACAGAATCGTAGCACTGAGAATATAAACTGGGAAGCCTCGCAGATCAGCAGCTCTATATACATACATATATATAGTACAATATCATACATATCATATGTAATATGGCATATATTTTAAAGAGTTCAAATTGTGCTTCACACGCAAACCAGTTTGAGTACTTAGCCCAAAGGTAAGGATAAAAGCAATAACTGACAAATCTTCTGTAAAGATTTTGATCTTTCTTTTCTTTTGGGTTCTTTATAGTTCAAGGTTAAAATACTACTTTTATAGTTATGGTATTATGGCGTTAGGACTCTCAGATTATCAAAAGACTTTTTAGAAAAATCTGGACTGGGGACACAGATTGGCCATTAGTGTATAATTTCTGGTGTTAAAATTGCTGCCCAGGGGCACAGAGGTAGGATCCAATTAGAGAGAGAATTCGAACTACCCCTGGATTAATTAAATAAATTTAATGGGAAAATTATGGAAACAGGTTTTGAACAATGATACATGTAAAGCCCAGTAAAGCTCGTCGGCTACAGGAGGGAGGAGGGAGAAGGGGAGGGAAAGAACATGAATCATGTAACCATGGAAAATGCTCTAAATTAAATATGTAAATAAATAAATGAATTTAAAGGTGAACTATCCCTGCTCTACCTGACACCAAAAGGTGGCCCTCAATCCACCATACTATATTATTCCTCAGAGAAATGCTAAAACTTTAAGAGTTGTAAGGGACTTTAGGGATCTTGTAAACTTCTTATTTCTAGATCAAAAAAACAAAACAACCCAAAATAAACTACATATAATAAATATGTATATGTGTGTGTGTATATATA
>NW_025398514.1:0-3895 GCF_016433145.1 Gracilinanus agilis | reverse complement strand
TCAATATTGTGTATTAGTTTCAAGGCAGAAGAGTGGTAAGGGCTAGGCAATGGGGGTTAAGTGACTAGCCCAGGGTCACACAGCTAGGAAGTGTTTTCTGAGGTCAAATTTGAACCCAGGACCTTCCATCTCATGACCTGGCTCTTAATCCACTGAGCCACCCAGCTGCCACTAAGGATGTATTTTCTAATGGGGGAGACAATATATTAAAACTCAGGAACATACTAGATATATATGGCAGAAATCAAAGGTAATCTGAAAGGAAATGGCACAAATGACTAGGAGAGGGACCAGAATAGGCTTTGTGTAGAATCTAGAACTTGAGGTGAATCTTGAAGAAAGTAAAGGAAACAAAAGAGGTAGTGGTAATAGAGGGGGAGCAGTGTTTCAGGATAATCAGATAGGAGACAGACTATTGCAGAAATACAGGTGTGGGGTGATGACAGTCTGGGCTAGGGTGGAGGCACTGAGACTTCAGAAGGGATGGATGCCAGGAACACTGAAGAGGAAGAACCCATAGAACTCGATGACTGATTGATGGATGAAGAATAGGGAGGGGTCAAAGATGATCCAAATTTTTCAAGCCTGAGTGAGAAAATGGCGGGGTGCTGTTGACAGAAATGAGTAAAATAAAAAGCGACCTAGTTCTGAGAGAAAAGATAACGAGTTTGGTCTTGGACATATCGATTTGGTATGGTGAGGCTATAGCTAAGAGTTGTTTTCAGGAGCAAACACTTCAGAAAGTCATCTTGGCAGCAAATAGTCTCCTCTGTAATTAAAGAAAATACTTTAATTAGAGCACCTTTGTAATTAAAACAAAGGCTGAATACACCCAGATGTGCTGAAGTCTGGGAAGGAAAGGCATTGACCTAGATGGGACAGAATGTGAATGGTGTCCCAAAGCCCCGAGGCAGCATGGGCTGGGAATGAAGAGATCTGGTTTCTGGTCCTACTTCTGCCCCTATCCAGCTGGGTGACCTTGGGCAAATCTCACTTCCCGTCCTTCTACCTCAGTTTTCTCATCTGTAAAAATGGAGCTAATGCCATATAGGGTTGTTCATGAGGGTTAATGAGATGAAATAATAGATATGAAAGAGCCTTGAAAGAAAGTGCTATACAATGAAAAGAAAATAATAATTGTTCTTATTATGCCCTACAATTATTATTGTTATTATAACATCACGAAAGCATGAAAGCCTCTAGGGCTAGGGTTCTTATCCTAGGGTCTGTGAACTCACTGAAAAAAATTTTTTTATAATTGTATTTCAGTACAATTGGTTTCCTTTGTAATCCCATGCATTTTATTTATTTATTTATTGCTTTATTATTTTTATTTTCTATTTTTAGGTTTTATTTTTAAAAATTTTCCATGGTTACATAATTCTTGTTGTCTCCCTTCCTTCTTCCCTTCCCCCTCCCAGTGTTGACAAGGAATTCCACTGGGTTATTCATATAGTATCACTCAAATCCTATTTCTACATTATTCATTTTTGTAATAGAATAATCTTTTACAACCAAACCCCCAAATCACATACCCATATCAACAAGTGATAAATCATGTGTTTTCTGCTGCATTTCTACTCCCACAGTTCTTTCTCTGGATGTGGAGAGCATTCTTTCTCATAAGTACCTCAGAATCGTCTTGGATCATTGTATTGTTATTAGTAGCAAAGTCTACTACATTTGATTGTCCCATAATGTTTCAGTTATCATGTTCTCCTGGTTCTGCTTATTTCACTCTACATCAGTTCATGGAGGTCTTTCCAGTTCTTACCCCATGCATTTTCCTTCATGTGTTTAAAAATATTATTCTGAGGAGTCCATAGACAGCCAAAAAAGAGTTCTGACACAAGCTGCCCTGCTGGCATTAGATTACGAATTTCTTGAGGTCTGGGACTGCCTTTTGACTCTTTTTGTATCCCCAAAGTTTAGCACAATGCTTAATAGTAGAGTATTAGTAGGTGCTTGATAAATGTCATTTAATTGATTGTTAAGTAATATACCTCAATGACTCTAGTCAACACAGTTTGGATTGATAGTATGAGGAATGCAAGATGGCGGCATCAACCTCCAGTATGGAGTGAAGGGATTCTGAAAGAATATCAAAGACAATTTTCCTGACTTCAAAATTTTCCTGAGCACAATTGGATTCGATTTATCAACAAACACATAAGAGTGAGTTACCTAACTACAAGGCAAAGTGATAGGTTCCATGATTACAAAGGCAAAAAAGACAAATAGTCTTTGTCCTCTAGGACATTATATTCTGCCCCAACCACAGGAATGCAAAATATATAGAGATTTATCAGAGTAAGGAGGTCCCAGGGAGGAAACTCCATTCACCATTGCAGATTGGTTCTTGCCAATATAAATATATATTCAATGTAAATATAAATATTTAATATAAATAAATATATAAATATATATTCAAAGACAAATATATTCTGAAGAGAATTGCCTAAGCAGAGATGTGAGGCATAGCCAAGGGCAGCCCCAAACAGGTTAAAATGTAATTGCAAAATATTTAGTAAAATAAATAAAAAGTACAATTGATCATGGATGTTGTAAATATGTGATTCACTAAGTCAATACTCAGGGCTTGTTGTTATTCAGTTGTGTTTGACTCTTCAGGACCCCGTGGACCACAGCATGCCAATACTGCCCTTGGGGTTTTCTTGGCAAAGACACTGGAATGGTTTACCATTTCCTTATTTAGAGAATTAAGGCAAACACAGGTTAAGTGACTTATCCAGGGTCACATAGCTAGTAAGTGTCTGAAGCTGGATTTTTTACTTAGGTCTTTTTGATTCTAGACCCAGAGTCACCTACTACCATTGAGATAAAGCAGAGGTTAAGTGACTTGCTCAGGGTCACAAGTGTCTGAGGCTAGATTTGAACTCAGATTTTCCAGATTCCAGGCCTAGCCTCTATCCACTATACCACCTAGCTACCCCTTATACAGAGTTTAGTGGCCCTTATTTCTATTTGAGTTTGACACCACTGGCTTAGAGCACTTAGAGATTAAGGGACTTGCCCAAAGTCATACAACCTATATACATATATGTATATACACATGTGTATGTGTGTGTACACGTTAATATCAGGACTGGGATTTGAAGCCAGGTTTTCCTCTCTCTGGTACAACATCCTTATACAAAGTAATTTCTTCTTTTTTTTTAATCTTGCCTTCTTTCTTAGAATTGATACCAAGTATTGGTTCCAAGGCAGAAATGCAGTAAGGGCTAGCCAATGGGAGTTAAGTGACTTTTCCAGGGTCACACAGCTGGGGGGTATCTGAGGCCAGATTTTAGCCCAGGTTTTACCATTTCTCTATCCACGGAGCCACTTAAATGCCCCTATACAAAATAATTTCAAGGGAGTACATTATGAATTTGTTCAATTCAGTCTCTTCCTCTATAAAATAGGAACAATAACAGTACTTACCTTGCAAGGTTGTCCTGAGAATCAAATGGGATAATGATTATAAAGTGGTTAGCACAAATTGGTGTTCCATAAAGCAGAAATGAGAAGAGAGGGCATCCCAGATATAGGGAACCCCTATTCAAAGATGAGGCCATATATGAGAGATTTGAAATAAATACTCAGGGTTCAGATAGGTGACTTAGTGGATTGAGAAGCCAGGCCTGGAGATAGGAGATCTTGGGTTCAAATCTGTCTTCAGACACTTCCTAGCTGTGTGATCCTGAGCAAATCACTTAACTCCATTGCTTATCCTTTACTACTCTTCTGCTTTGGAACCAATGTGTGCAGTATTGATTTTAAGGAGTAAGAAAAAGATTTTTTGAAAGAAAGAAAAAAAAGAAAGAAAGAAAGAAAGAAAGAAAGGAAGGAAGGAAGGAAGAAAGAAAGAAAGAAAGAAAGAAAGAAAGAAAGA
>NW_025398513.1:0-2883 GCF_016433145.1 Gracilinanus agilis | reverse complement strand
ATTACACAATATATATAATATATATTATAATACTACTATTGTAGGGGAAGGGAAAATAGCAGCTCCTCAACCTTAAAAAAAAAAGGGGGTGGGGCGCTAAAAAAAATCATTGAACCAAAACCAAACAAACAAAAAAAAGTAACAACATGATCTTTATTTCTAAATATGTATTAGTGGCCAAAAATATTTACATGTTCAAGAAAAATAACATTTAAATTATTTAATATTATAAGCTTTTAACATTATTTTGAAGTTTCTAAAGAAAATGTTTATTAATGTTCAGTTATTTTGCCTAAAAACTACTTACATATTTTATTATATACATGTATATATATTACATATGAGAGATTAACCAAAAACCATAGGAATTTTTTTAATGTAATTGTGATTATTTTATAATTTTATGGGGGGGAGTATTCAGAAAGAAAGTGTGAAAAGGAACAGCACTGATTTTTTTTTTCAAATTAAGTAAATTCTCTCTTCCTTTATGGCATCATTTAAAATAAACTAAGTCAAGATGTTATAAACAAATATAAATAGATGTTATAAGAGAATTAGGGAAAGTTTAGTAAGAGGCATAAGTTAATTGGATGGCTGACAGAGAAGGTTCCAAGCATGAAATGATGGAGTGAGGCTTCTTTTTCTGAGAAACTCTCTGGATGCAACTGCTGGCAGTTAGGGGTTTTCCTTAGCTGCTGGAGGTGAAGAGCCCAGAAAATAACTGTCTCCTATAAATCCATCTATCCTGGTTAAGATCAAGTTGAGCAGGGATTCTGGTTTGATTGGTGGACATATCAAACCAGTTCAGCTCCTTGACTTTACCCCTTTTGTGGACTTACTTGCTGTGACTCCTAGAGGCTATGAACAACGCTGGAACAGAAGTGGACCCCTGTAGTGAGACTCACATTCCTTTCTGACCTTACAGGCTGGATTTATCAGCCTGAACTTAGAACTAGTGAGTTTTGTCCCACTCCCTTAGCCTGAGCTTACCCATTAGAAATTGGTTTAGTCTGTCCATTCCCTAATCCCTAAGCTTTAATAAACAGGTTTTCTTTATTTTCTGTGCCTTTCTCCAAACCCAAGAAATAACCCACAGAAAGATAGCCTTCCTACCTTGTCTTTTCCCTGGCTAGGCTGACCAGTAACTGCCAATTGTCATTCACCAATCAATGTGATTTTACCTCAACTCACACATCCCTTGGGTAAGTTCTCAGTTATCCTGGGTATCCTTTTACTTGTGGGTATGTCCTGGTAATGTGAGACATCTCCATATTACCCAATTTAGGCAGTTACTTATTTCAATACATATAACAAATTAAAAATCTATCCTAACAATTTAAAAGCTGTTATAATTTTAAGAATGATACCTACCAGCACTTATTCCCTATTATTCACTGTATCATTTCTCATGATAACAATCTGGTACAAATTCATAACATGCTTTAAAATTGCAACAAGAACAACAAAAAAAGAAAGTTCTTTGATTCTGGCATTTTGATTATGTACAGATTTTGAAAACTCGCATTAGTTCAGTAATAGCAAGCTATACTTTTAAATTTTTTTAAGCCCAAACTGCTACTCAGATTTTACATATTAATATTTTAACAAACAAACAATGTAATATTCTTGGGCCACACAGTCTCAGATTTTCATAAGGAATGAAAACAAACAAAAAACTTTGTTCCAATTTCTAATATACTTTTAGCTGTTCTTCCCTTCACACTAAAGCAAACCTGTCTCCATAATACAAATGGAGGACAATGCCATTTATTTGGCTCTTGTTGTCTGATTATCCAGACAAGAGAAGAAATTTCAAATGATGCCGAAAAGCTTCTAATACCATTATCACTCATCATATACTAAAGCATCTGCAAATGCAGCATCACTATGCCAGTTTTCTCTGTTCCTTTCAAAAGATCAAGTAATGATAATGGATTGAAAAACAAAAAGGATGAGCCTGCTTCATTCTTTGTCATTTCCAAGGTAAGCTTCCAAATGTTGACATCATTTTACAGCATAACCTTTTTCTGACGATTGTGAGCCACACTAGGAAATAATCAATTTCAAAGCCTGGGCTTCATGCTAACTAACCTTCCATCAAAAGTTCGTCAAGCTGCTAGCTTTCCTTGGCAACTCAAACGTCAGGAACTCCAGTTTTGCAGGAATGAACGCCTGAAAGCTAGCAGCTTTCGTTAACATCTGCTGAGTGAAATATCTTTAGCAGCCCAGACTTTTTTACACATTTCGATGTGGACTTTAATTTGTCCTACTAATTTCTGCTTAACTTTGGTTACATAAGTCTCTAGTGCACATTTTTATTTTATTATTCAAGACGCTGATTTGATCTGATCTGACAACCCACTAACCCATCTGCCACTAATAACACTTTGCAATCAATGACTTTTATTATTAATGTAAATATTGTTGGATGATGTGCTGATGAAATTAACGTCGCTGGTAATGAAAGACAAACTCGATGTTGTGTATTACGACAGATTTCAGATTATATCCAGTTATTAAAAGTAAAACGGTTACCCATCCATAATAGTTTATTGTTGAGGTAAGCGGAATGGAAGGGGACATTTGAATACATAGGAGGGTCGCCTTAGGTGTCGCAGCGGGAACTATTGCTTTTAATCCCCCAGTCTAGCAATAACTATGTCATGATGCGAAAGAGGGACTAGAAGGAGAAAACTCTGTAGGTGAGATTTAGGGGGTGGGGACCCTGTGGCTGGGAGAGAAGAAAACAGGAGAAAAAGGACTTCGAGGTAGAAGGTCGGGTGGGAAGAGGGCGAGAAACTCAACGCAGGGGGGGAGGAACAGGCACCCATAGGAAGGAGGAGGAGGGAGAAGGAAGGGGGCGGGGACCCAATGAAAGAGGGG
>NW_025398512.1:0-4331 GCF_016433145.1 Gracilinanus agilis | reverse complement strand
ATATATATATATATATTCTAAACCCTTGTACTTCCTCTTTGATTTAAAACATTTAAAAATGGTATTTCAACAGTTAAAAAAATCTTATCTCCTCTACTTAGTTTTTGTAGATATTCAGGAAAAAAGGGAGATGGGAAGCATTTAATATCTCATTTCTTACCATGTTATTCAGTTCTAATCTCTTAAAATCTCATAATGGTGTGTTATATTTTCCATCATAGGACAACAGGTTTAGACGTGAAAGGCCTCTAATAGATCACAGAATCTGAACTCCTCCCTGATTATATTTTACAGATGACATTGATATTCAGAACTTAATTGACTAGTAAAATAAAGTAATAATAATAATGGTAAACATATGTAATGGTTTCGATTTTGTACTTTATAAATATCTCATTTTATCCTTACAATAAGCTGCTATTATTATCCCCATTTTACCAAAAAGAAAACAGAAAGTTTAAATGATTTTCTCAGGGTTATTTAACTAGGACGTATTTGAAGATAGATTTGAATTCGAGTTTTCATGACTCCAAGTTCAACATTTTAATAATATGGAGAGTAAAAGGAAGAAATATTATTGATACTAGTATATCACATGCTCACAGTTCTAGAGCTGAAAAGAACCTCAAAGATTATCTAGTCCAATTCCTTCTGAAGTGAGGTATACTAAGGCATTGATCAGAAAACCTGCTTCTCCCTGGAGAAAGCAAAAATCAGGAATGAGCTTTCCTGTGAAGGTCTGTCAGCTCAGAACTAAAACAACATACGGTCAGTGTCCATGAGAAAGTGACTCCCTTACTAACAAGGAAGCCAGTATAGGATAAGATATACAATGGGATGTTCTGTACCCCACGCTAATGACTCATCTGGCTTCTAGACGATAAGGTTTGCTTGCTTCAATTATTTTGCACCTGGTCATCAAGATTATGTCTCATTAATGGACATTGTTTGCTTTGTATCTTGCACCCTATAAAAACTGCATTGTAACTTGAGTCCGGCACAGCTTTCACTAGGAAAGTCTGCTCAGGCCAGTAGCTTCATTTATTAATGGATAGATTAATAAATAAATATTCCATTAATTTGAACTTCTGGGTGTCTGGACTCACTTCATTTTATAGAAGAGAAAAATACGTACTAGAACGATACCTAAAATCATACTAGGATTGTCAGAAGTGGGATTTGAATTCAGGTGCTTTGACTCCAAATTTAGCATTCTTAATTGTACCATGTTGTTCTTCTATATACAAGTTGAATAATAATAACAAAAATTATTATTCTATGTTATTCTACTATTAGTAACTATTAGTATTCTACTAATTATTATTATTACTTTTATTATTATCATTAGGCAGTTGGAGATACAGAATTTTAGCTTAAGGTCAAGGAATTGAGAATTAAGAAAAACTCTTGCATTTGACAAAGTCAGTCATTAGTAAACCTCGAGAGTACCATTTCAATGTCTAGGTACTGCGAATAACTAATGTAAGAATAGGATGAATTTTCTGAGAAAGAGAGAAAGCAAATTTAGCAAAGCAATCCAGAACCTAGCATTATAGACATAATTCGAGCCTTATTTTCTTTGCAGTTTGAAATGAGAATTGCTTATACATGGGTACAATCCTTTAGAGCCAAGAAATAGTTTTGTTCTTTTCAGCTCTTGAAAAGCCAGACAGGACTTTTTATAGTTCAATATTTTTCACATTCTTCCTTTTCCTATAAAATGATAGAAGATCAAATGAAAATTCATGTTAACCAAGATGTCTACATAGACACCTTTTCCCAGAGGGCTACATGTATCCCATTATTATTCATTCCTATTGAGCCTGGAAATGCTGTTTCTGGCCTCCTATTGAAAGAAAGATTTTTGTCTTACAAAAAAGGTCATTCTAACGTCATTAAGCACACATAAGAAGCATTTTCACTCTGAACTCAGAACCTTTTAAAACTTGAGTCACTTTCATTGAACAAGTTGCCCAACATAGGGACTGCCTACTTGGAAAAATGGTATTGATTTTTCATGCCGTATTGTTTCCTTTGGCAAAAGCTTGGTTTTCATTTCATCATTCATTAGAAACTTTCAAGCACTGAAAATACAAAGGGTGACAAACACAGCCAAAAAAAGTATTTCATTGGATTTTTAAAAATAATGTACGAGAGATTAATTTCCTGAACACTAAGCCATTTCATTTTCTTCAGTCAGCGTAGACTTTTTACAGGGTATTTTTGAATTTAGTCCAATAAATACTTATCGATTTTCTATGCAAACAGATATATGTGGCAATTTTGAAGATGAAATAAACATTTGGTGCTCTTTTGATTGGAGATTCATAAACATTTTTGGAGTGTCAGGAGCCCTTTTGATAGAATAGTGAACCAATGCATTCTTTATAAGGATAACAATTTTAAATATATAAAATGACATAACAGAGTATCATTTATATGTAATATATATGAAAATATTTTCCAAAATTCATCACATAAGAACATATGTGGTTGTAGATATAACTACAGTAATTTTACAGTAAGAAACATAAACAATATTTCTAGATCTTTGTGATATCCAATCTTATTTGAAAGTATCTGTGATGTCTACTAATGATAAAAGTCAGAGATTCTGTGAATGTTATTGTGACTTTTTTCAGATATTCATAATAGAAGAAAATGCTAAATTTCATTTAGCACTATTAAATTTCATCATAGGGTTATATTTTTTCCTTTCCATGTTCACAGACTCCCTGGAATTTAGCCACACACCCCAGATTAAGAACCTCTGCTTTTATATCCTACCTTAGTTACTTGCAACCAGTATGATCAGTGGTGGATCACTGCTTCCCAGAATCTCTGTTTCTTTCTCTGAAAAATGGGTATAATACTTTTCCATATGCAACCACATGACATTCCTCAAAGCCTTATGAGGAAAGTACTTGCTAGCCTTACTATATTATTTGTGTGTGAATTATTATTATGGTTATTAAGACTTTTTATATGATGCCAACAGTAGGAAGTTAGAATATGTAATGAGGGACTCACAGTCACAGTCCTTGCTCTGATCTGTAGCTTATGGTAGGGCAAACTAATTAGAAACAAATATTATATTGTTGTTCAGTCCTTCAGTCTCTGAATGAATTGTGAAAAATAATGGGACTATATATAATGCAGCAATGTAGTGTGTGAACTCATAGGGTAGGTGAAGGGTTTGGACCAGTTGTTTTATCAGCATTGGAAATGTTTAGCCCTTAAGATAGGTGAGTGGTACAGTGGAGAGAGTGCTGGGCTTGCAACCAGGAATACCTCATTGTAAATACAGCCTCAGACTCTGTTGTGACCCTAGGCAAGTCATTTAACTTTTGTTTGTTTCAGCTTCTTTAACTGGAAAATGAGGATAATGATAACACCTCTCTTCCAGTGCTGTGATGATCAAATGAGATAATAGTTGTAAATTGCATCTTCTTTAGAAGTCCACATAGTGAGTTTAAAGACTGAATCTTCCTGAACTTCTCTCAAGAAACTTTTTTTAATAGACTCTGTGAATGAATTTTTGCTTCATTCACCTCTGGGCCTCTTACCTACTGAGTTAAATTTTTATTTCCTTATTTCTTCTCTCTCTTCTTAATTGTAAATAAACTTCCATAACAATCAATTTTGACTTGAGATTATTCTTAACTGAGGATTGATAATAGTTCAATCCTCTGGTGACCATCTTTTAATATATTGAACCCCCCAACACCTTTTTCCCCTTACAATATCCTTTTTTTCTTGTCTTTAATATGGTCCATTTTTACCTCTTCTGGTCACATCAGTCTTTAATTGCCCAGGTCCCTGACTGATTCAGTTATGAGTATCTCTGCATGCTTGCAGTTCATGATCATGGCATCTGTTTTATTGGAGAATATGTTTTAATGTACCAGGAAAACTAATCTATAGAGAAAATGGAAGGTAAGAGAAGGGGAAGGGAGGGGAGTAAAAGAGAAAACAGAAGGGGAAAGGGAAGGACCAACAATGGGGAAGTGAAAGAGTAAGGTCCTTTGCACCTTGTAACCTAATCTAAGTAGTTATTATTTTTTGTATCAGAGTAAAAAAGAAAGAATAAGATTTCTGCAAAATTAAACAACAGATAAATCAACTGTGACAGTGCATGAAAAATTCTATACCAATAGTTATTTTCCTCTGCACATGAGAGTCAGTGTTGCATTCATGTCTTTATCCCTTGGAACCAAACTTGGTCTACACTGTTTAATTTAGACCTTATTTTTCTTTGTTCTTTTAATTTACATTTTTATTTTAACTATATATATATATATATATATATATATTGTTTTACTGGTTCTGCC
>NW_025398511.1:0-6154 GCF_016433145.1 Gracilinanus agilis | reverse complement strand
CTTCCCTTCTTCCTTCCAGGAACTTTAAGGCCCTATATTATTATCTTAAATTGATGTGGGGAGGAGGGGCAGCTGAGTGACTCAGTGGAGTAAGAGCCAGGCCTAGAAACAGGAGGTCCCAGGTTCAAATCTGACCTCAGACACTTCCTAGGTGTGTGACCCTGGGCAAGTTACTTAACCCCCCATTGCCTACCCTTACCATTCTTCTGCCTTGGAGCCAATACACACTATTGATTCTAAGACAGAAGGTAAGGGTTTAAAGAAAATCTACCTCAGAAACATATTAGCTGTGTGACCCTAGGCATGTTGCTTAACCCTGTCTTAGTTTTTCCATCTATAAAATGAACCAGAAGGGCAGCTAGGAGATTCAGTGGATTCAGAGCCAGCCCTAGAGTTAGGAAGTCCTAGGGATCAAATCTGGTCTCAAATACGTCCTAGCTGTGTGACCCTGGACAAGTCACTTAACTCTCTTTTCCTAGTCCTCACCACTCTTCTGCCTTGGAACTAATACACAATATTGATTCTAAGATGGAAGGTAAGGATTAAAAAAAAAATGAACTGGATAATGGGAGAGGGGAGGGAGGGGAGGAGTTAATTGGACATTTAAATGAAAGAAACAAATAAACATGTAAATAAATGGGGTTTTTGTTTGTTTGTTTGTTTGTTTTTAATGACCTGGAGAAGGAAATGGCAAACCACTCTAGGATCTTTGCCAAGAAAACTCCAAATGGGGTTACAAAAATTCTGATACAACTGAAAAATGAGAAAAACCTAACTTTATCGATATGGTCTCTAATGTCCCTTCCAATTGTGACATTCTGCAATTTTACCTTCTTTGCTCTCTAGGACCTGGGTGTTCAAGGTGGTCGATCCGCTGAGCAAAGGGGAAAGAACAGCAGCACACTCTGTGGAAGGGCTAAGGAGCTGACACAAGGATTCGTCCTATCATGCCCTTGGCCTCATTTATACTAGCTTTGTAGAAATAGAATAATGCATTCCCAGCTGGTAAGCTGTGAGCTCTAGGCAGCCAGGTGTCCCCATAGAGGAAGTATTGAATTTGGAGTCAGAAAGACCTGAGATCAAATCTAGCCTTGCATTTTTACTGTCTGCGTGACCTTGGGCAAGTCACAACTTCTATCTGCCTCAGTTTCTTCACTTGCAAAATGGGGATACAAATAACATCTACTTCCCTGAGTTGTTGTGAGTATATAATGAAAAATATTTATAAATTACTTTGTGAAACTTAAAGCTCTTTAAAAATTCTTTCTATTTTTGCTACTTTTCATAAGAAGGTGAGGGTCCTTTTGGGCAGTTTTCCCCCCATAAATTTCCTAAACTGAACTTTAGGGTCAACCTGGGAGGGGCATATCTCTATGGGCTTCTTTTCTCTCTGCCCAAAATCTCACATGTCAGTTAGTGGTTGTTGAGGTTGAGCTTTTGCTATCCTCCCAGTCCCCCTACCCTATGCCAGTCAAGATCTCTCGTTTTATTTTTAATGGGACAGGGGGAACGAGAGAGAAGGGAGTCAGTTTTGGTGACAAGAGAAAAGTGACAGCCAGCTTGGTTTCCAGTAAACCTCAGCGACAGCAGAATCCTCAATCTGTGAAAACAGGGCTGACAGTCACTTATGCGGCAGAGTTGTTTAATATCCTCTGCTATAAACAGGACCAATCCAGTCCCAGAAGTTTGATGATGTCGCTCAGACCTGAGTTCTGTTCAGATGTAGAACTAGAATGTGGAGGTCGGAGGGCTGTAGTTCTAGACCTGAAAGAGATATTAGCAGTCATCTAATTCAGCCCCTTCATTTTTCACAACAGAGACCCAGGGTGGTCTTAGAATCTTTGATTTAAAACTTAAAGAGGCCTTAGAGACCATTTAATCCAGCTCCCACATTTTCAAAGAATTATTACACGTTGATTTTTTTTATTTCCTCTCTAATTGGGGAAGGCAGAAAGAAATGAAAACAAAGAAAACAGAAGCCTTATAAGAAATATACATGATTAAGAAAAACCAGTTCCATCATTAGCCAAGAATAGAAATGTCTTTGTCTTACACTATATTGCAAACTCCCTTATCTTACATAAGAGTTATCTTACATCAGAGAGTTAAAATAATTTACCCAAGGCTATGAGATTCAGAAGTGATCTACTGGGTTTATCTGAATCTAAGATCAGTTATCTTTTCCCTACACTATTTTGGTTCAGAGTCAGATAGAAGCCCACCCTCCAGACCCTTCTATTTCAGACAGATTCCTGAATTCCAAAGAAGGTTCCAGCCTGGGTATCAGGGACACTAGGAAAATCATATTGTCTTCATTCAATGGGGGTGCCAGCTTTGTAGAGGATCAGTGAATTTTAGATTTGGAAAAGATCTTCATAGGTGGGAGAGTGGAGGGAAAAAAAAAGGTTCTGATTAGATTTGGAGTCAGAGAAACTGGATTTAAATCCTTGATAAGATAATACTTTTTGCCTATCCAACACTGATCAGATCCCTTAGGGAGGCAGTAGCATGGTGTTGACATTGGTGGTGATAATATTGTTGTTGGTGTTGTTGTTGTTGTTGGTGGTGGCACTGATTATTAGAGATAGTGTTGGTGATGTTGGTGTTAGTGATAATGGTTTTTAGGTTGGGGGTAGTAGTGGTGGTGTTGATACTGATATTAGTGGTAGTGGTCCTGATACTGGTGTTGGTGTTAGTGATAGTGTTGTTATTGGTGGTGCTGGTGGTGGTGATAGTAGTAATAGTAGTTCTGGATGGTAATGATGATATTGGTTGCTGGTGGTAGCATCAGTGATGTTGATAATGATTTTCATGCTGGTGGTAGTGATAATGGTGTTAGTGGTATTGGTGATGGTGATACTGGTGTTGGTGTTGCTGCTAGAGGTATTGGTTTTGGTTGTGGTGGTGTTATTGATGGTACTAATGGTGTTGGTGTTGGTGGTAGTTGTTGTTGTTATTGTTGTTGGTGGTGGTGTTGGTGATAGTGTCGGCATATTGAAATCCTGTCCAATACAACAAACATTTTACAAAAATAAAACAAACTTTAGCCTCAGTCCTCAAGCACTTTGCACAATTCTATTGATTAAGAAGAATAGAACTTCAGTGCCTGCCTCTGGCTAGGTGACTATAGATAAGTTGATCAATATCCCAAGTCTCAGTCTCTTCACTAGTAAAATGGGAATAATAAAACTAATTATAGTTACTTCACCTGGAAAAAGAAATGACAGACTACTCTAGTATCTTTGTCAAGAAAACCCCAAATGGAGTCATGAGGTGTTTGACTTGACTAAAAAAGGATTAAATAACAAAACTATTTCACAGGGTTGTTGTAAGGCTCAAAGGAAATGATATTTATAAATTACTACATAAAACCTAAAGCATTGTAAAACCATCAGTTTACTCATTTGTAAAATGAGAGAACTGGATTACATGACATTTGAAGTTTATTCAAGCTTTATATCTAGATCTTAATAAAATTCTATGTCAAAAATCTCTTTTTAAAATATAGTTCTTTAATGGACTTCTCTACTAGCAGCAATGCAAGGATCCAGAGCAAGGCTGAGGGACTTGTGAGAAAGAAAACTAGCCACACTCAGAGGAAGAACTGTGGGAGGAGAAACACAGCAGAAAAACAACTGCTTGAACACACAGGTTGAAGGGAATATTATTGGGGATGTAGACACTAAACGATAACTCTAGTCCAACTATCAATAATATGGAATTAGATCTTGATCAATGAATCATGTAAAACCCAGTGGAATTGTGTGTCAGCTAAGAGGGGTTGGGGGGGGTTGATGGAGAGGGAAAGAACATTAAATATGTAACTATGGGAAAATATTAAAAATGAAAACAAAATAAATTTAAAAATAAATAAATACAGTTCTTTCTTTTCTGTTTAATGATTTTATTTTGAGATTACAGTCATTTCCAGATATACTCTATCATTCTAGTTAAACAAAACCAACTGACAAAATGACATTATCTGATAGCCACACATTCATAATTCCTCATGCAATCTAAAGAAACATTAGTGGTACAAAATTACTCACTTGGCATCATAATGAATAGAACTCTAAGGAGTTAGGAAGATCTGAGTTCAATTCCAGCTATGGCCACTTATTAGCTGTATGACTCTGGGCAAGTCATACATCCTATTAACTTGAAGACTCCCTGTCTTACTTTCCTCATTTGTAAAAATAGAGATGATAATAATAGCACCAACTTCCTAGGGCTGGTGTGAGGATAAAGTGGGAGAGCATATATGCATGGAGATTTGCAAATCTTAATGTGTTATTTAAATATTTGTTGTTGTTATTTCCTCAGAATCTCCATTCTACTTTCCATAGCTACTGATCAAGAAATTGGAAGAATTTTTTTTCTTCCTCAAACAAATTTTTTCTTTTGCTATTTTGCAATGACTATCCCATTGTTTTTGAGATCGTCAGCCTAAGGACTGATATCTGAGCTGTGAAACATTAACACCTTCATTTCTTCTGAAGAATCCTCCCAGCTTTCCATTTTTTTCTTTCTGTTTCCTTCAGGTAGCCTTGGAGAGCATCATTAACTAGCCTATGACCCCCATTAGGATGAGGAGGTGGGTCTCTCATCATTGGCTCTTTCTTCTAAGAGTCTTCATGGAGATTGACAATTTCTCATTCTCTTGTCATCATGATTCTCTTTCTGACTGAGGTCATGAGCTGTCAAGAGTCTGGTTATTAACAGTACCTGGAAAACTTGGCAAAGATGTTTTTTTCTTTGTGCAGTCAAAAGAGTCCTAGTTTTGGAATTGAGGTCCTGTGTTAAGACATGGGCTTTGTTGTTTATCACCTTGGAAAAGACACACAGCCTCTCCATTTCCTTTTCTGTAAAATGAGGGGGTTGGTTGTACATAGTTTTATCTTCCCTGTTAAAATGTCAAGTCCTTGAGATTAGGAACTTTTTTTTTCTTTTGTATCCTTAGAATTTCATTACCACAGTGCCAAGCAAATCATCATCATCATCATCATCATCATCATCATCAACAACATCATCATCTTCACCTTCAATAGCATTTATATATTACTTTAAGTTTTTCATAGTGTTTTGAAAATATTATTTCATTTTTCCTCACAATAACCTTGAGAAGTAAGTGCTGTTATCATCATTTAAATTTTACAGATGAGGAAACTAAGGCAGACTGAGCTTAAGTAATTTTCCCAGGATCACATACCTAATCGATATGGATTTCTAATATGACTGGATTTGAACTGATGCCTTCCCAATGCCAGGTCTAGTGTTTAATTCATTGTACACCCCCCCCCCCAACTGTCTCTATACCTCTTTAATAAATGCTGGTTTGACTATTTGACTGACTATTTTAGATGGAGCTTGAGATTCCTTCTAGGTCTTGTTATATGATCCTATGAAAGAATTCTATGTGAGAATACAGACTCCAGATGCAAAAATAATCTTTAAAAAATGCCTTTGAGAGGATGTTGTTTTTGAGTCTTTTTAAAGTTGTGCTTGACTCTTGTGACCGCATCTGGGGTTTCCTTGGCAAAGATTCTCAAGTGTTTTCATTTCCTTTTTGACTCATTTTATATATAAGCGAACTGAGACAAACACGGTTTAATGACTTGCCCAGGGTCACACAGTTAGTAAGTGTCTAAGGCTACATTTGAACTCAGGAAGATGAGACTTCCTGTATGCAGCCTTGGTGCTCTATCCACTATAACACCTAATTGCTCATTTGAGAAGATACAGCTTACCCATTAAGCAGATATATGATTTCGCAAAAGAGAACAAGGGATTAGATTTTTGAGACATTTCTTCTGCCTTTTTCTTAATTTCTTTTCTTTTTTAAACCCTTACCTTCTGTCTTTGAATTGATACTAAGTATTGGTGTTCTAATGGTTAGAATGGGTTTGTCAAATATAGAAATTAACTCTTAAGTCACAAGGCTGTTAATAGCTTTAGTGGCTTTATTATAGCAAGGTAAAGATAGCGATAGTGGAAAACATAGGAAGGAAGTAAAGCAAACACCCCATAGTCTGTCTCAGAACCTCAATTTCAGAAAAAAGAAAAGAGGAAAAAGAGGAAAGAGGAAAGGAAAGAAAAGAGGAAAAGGAGGGGAAAAGAAAGGAAAGGAAAGGAAAGGAAAGGAAAGGAAAGGAAA
>NW_025398510.1:0-6636 GCF_016433145.1 Gracilinanus agilis | reverse complement strand
TCTTCCTTTCTTTCTTTCTCAGCAAAGGCTAGACAATTGGGGTTAAGTGATTTGCCCAGGGTCACACAGCTAGGATGTGTCTGAAGCTAGATTTGAAACCAGGACCTCCCATCACCATGACCCTGTCTTTCTACTTTAACCATAATCACTCCAGTTCTCATCCTCATTACCTTTCATTGAGGCTATGACAATAACTTCTTTTTAAAAAAATTTAAAATGTTAATTTAATTAATTAATTAAGAATATTTTTCCATGGTTATAGGATTCATGTTCTTTCTATCCCCTCCCCCTAGCCCCCTCCCATAGCCAACACACAATTCTACCGGGTTTTACATGTCATTGGTCAAGACCTATTTCCATAGTTATTGATATTTGCACTAGGGTGATTGTTTAGAATCTATATCTCCAATCATATCCCCATCAACTCATGTGATCAAACAGTTTTTTCTTCTGTGTTTCTACTCCCACAGTTCTTTCTCTGAAAGTGGATAGTGTTCTTTCTCATAAGTCCCTCAGAATTATCCTGGATCATTGCATTGCTGCTAATATAGAAGTCCATTACATTTGATTGTACCACAGTGTATCAATCTCTGTGTATAATGTTCTCCTGGTTCTACTCCTTTCACTCTGCATCAATTCCTGGAGGTCATTCCAGTTTACATGGAATTCCTCCAGTTCATTATTCCTTTGAGCACAATAGTATTGCATCACCAACAGATACCACAATTTGTTCAATCATTCCCCAAGTGAAGGGCATCCCTTCATTTTCTAATTTTTTGCCACCACAAAGACCATGGCTATAAATATTTTTGTACAAGTCTTTCCCCCCATTATCTCTTTGGGGTATAAACCCAGTAGTGGTGTGGCTGAATCAAAGGGCAGGCAGTCTTTTAATGCCCTTTGGGCATAGTTCCAAATTGCCATCCGGAATGATTGGATCAATTCACAACTCCACCAGCAATGCATTAATGTCCCAATTTTGTCACATCCCCTCCAACATTTATAAACAATAACTTCTTAATTGGTCTTATTGCTTCAAATCTCACCCCACTCCAATTTATACTCCACACAGCTGCCAAACTGATACTCCAGAGTTCAAGCTGACCATGTCACTCCCTTGCTCGAGAAAATTCTGGGGCTCTTTATTGCTTCTAGGTCAAAGATGCTTAACTTGTAAGGTCTTACATTGATGCAAGCAGAGGTTAAATGACTTTCCCCATGCCACATAGCTAGTAAGTATCTGAGCTAGAATATGTATTCAGGTCTTCCCAAGTTCAGAATAATAATTTAAATTCTCAGAAAAATGTTTTAAAATACAATTCATAGGATTACAAAAGAAGTTAATTATATTGAAATACACATCTTTTTAGGGAGCCAAGATGGTGGTTTAGTAACAGAAAAAGTTGAAATCAGTTTGACAATTCTTCCAATACAATCTTCAAAAAGTGCCTCAAAATGACAGGAGTTAAAAAACAATAGCAAGATGGAGTGAGGGGGCTTTCCCACTGAATACTCCCATTGAAAGGTAGGCAGAGAAAGTCAATTTTCACAGGATAAGGGGGAATCAGAAGTAAAACTGCACAAGAGGAATGCTGGCCTACACCCTCCCCCCCAACTGTGCCAAGTTTTGAGCCTGGCATAAGCCAACTTTGGGATCTTAGGACGCTACCTACAGCAACAATAGAGAATCCCTAACCCCAGAACCAACCCTTGAGGTCCCAGGCTCTAGCACCGCCCTAGAGAGAGGCCCAGAAGTCCATAGGGCTTGGTTCTTCCAAGCCTGCATTGTAGACCTGGCCCTAGAGCAAAATCGCTCTCAAGAAGCCATTGGCAGAGGAGGCAAAATCAATAGCTTTCAGAATTCCCAGTCCACAGATGAAAAAAAGGCTTGGAAAATGAGCAAACAGCAAAAGAAACACCTAATCAAAGAAGATTTATATGGCATCAAAGACTGAAGCAAAATAGGGAATAGTGAGATCCAAGCAACCACATGCAAAACTTCAAAGAAAAATAGGAATAGTTCTCAAGCACTGAAAAAAGTAAAAAAAGAATTAAAAAACCCAGTAAGATAGATCAAAGAAAAATGGGAAAAAGAAATGAAAGTAATACAAAAAAGAAAATAATAGCTTAAAAAGCAAAATTTGTTGGCTGGAAAAAAGAGAAAAAAAATCCAATGAAGAAAAGTTTTCATGAAAAGTAAAATGGAAAAAATGGAAAAGGAGGATCAAAAAGTCATGGAAGAAATTCATTCTTTAAAAATTAGAATTGGACAAATAGAAGCTAATGTCTTCACAAGACATCAAGAAACAATAAAACAAAATCAAAAGAATGAAAAAAATAGAACACAATATGAATTATTTCATTGAACAGATGACCTGGAAAATAGATCCAGAAGAGACAACTTAAGAATTATTGGACTACCTGAAAGTCATGATTGAAGAAAAAAGTGTAGACATATTGCAAGAAATTATCAAAGAAAATTGTCCTGATATTCTTGAACAAGAGGGTAAAATAAAAAGAATCTACAGAGCACTTCCTGCAATAAATCCCCAAGTGAAGACTCCCAGGAATGTTAGTTCAAGACATCCCAGGCCAAGGAGAAAATACTGCAAGCATCCAGAATAAACAATTCAAATATCGTGGAGTCCCAGTCAGGATTACACAGGATCTGTCACCTTCCACAATGAAGGACTGGAAGGTGTGGAATATGATATTCTAGGGGCAAGGAAACTGGGTTTATAACCAAGAATCACCTAATAATCAGAACTGATGATATTCTTTCAGGGGAAAGTATAGTCATTTAATAAAATAGAAGAATTCCAAGCATTCTTGAAGAAAAGACCAAATTTAAACAGAAAATTTGATGTCCAAATACAAAATTCAAGAGAAGCATAAAAAGGAATGATGATGAACAGAATGATTTCAGAAAGATCTGGAAAGATCTACATAAACTGATGCAGAATGAAATAAACAGAACAGGAATACATTATACACAGAAACAAAAATATTGTGGAATGCTTAAAAGTGATAGACTTTGCAATTAATAGCAAAACGATGATCCAGGAAAATTTTGAGGGACTTTTGACAAAGAATGTTATTCATCTCCAAAGAAAGAACTGTTGGAGTAGAAATTTAGATGAAAACATATGATTTATCACTTTTTTATTTGGCCATATGATTTGGGGTTTTGATTTTATAAGATTATTCATTTACAAAAATGAATAATATGGAAATGTGTTTTGTGTGCTAACATATAACTATGGAAAATTTGTGTTGAAATTTATTATTAAAATAAAAAAAAATTTAAAAAGTCCAGAAACTCCAGGCCAAGAGTTCCTGCTCTAGAATAAAATATAAACTCCTTTCTTGAGAATTTAAAACTCTTCACAGTCTGACTCTAGTCCCTTGAGATTGTCCCCAAAGTCTTTGTAAACCTTCTGGAACACTCTGTATTCCTGGGCTGATAATGTACTATTCTTCCTCATGAATATTTCTCTCTTCTAACGAAATGGTCCCTTTAGGTTTCTTTCACCTACATTGTTTTCTTTCCCACCTTTCTGCCTTTGGCTATCCCACATGTTTGAAAGGCTCACCATTTCTGCTTCCTCTTCTTGCAATCTCAAATTCCTTTCAATAGTCTTCTCATGTCACCTTCTTCAAGAAGCCTTTTCTGATCCCCTCTGCCCCTATCATGTTGTATTTATTTTTCATAGATTCTATATTGATTAATTTGTGAATATGTAGCATTCCCTCCCTCCTCCAATAGAATGTAAGTTTCTTGAGGGCAAGAACATCTTCAAGTTTGTCTTTGTAGCTGTAAGGCTAAGATGCCTGGTATATAGTAGGAAGCCAATACACACCTAACACAATGCCTGGTACATAGTAGGCAGCTAATATGCAAGTTTGTTGATTGTGGTTGTGTTTTCAGTTGCCTGTGTCTTCTCTGTGTGTACACATTTGTCTATTTGTATTTGATTCAGTCTGCCTAATCAAACTAATCAAACTTCTTTGGCATTTAAGGCCTTCCATGATCTGGTGATATTCTGGTTTATAATTCCTTATCTTTCACTGTTACTTTCCTTGTAATCAAAGCTTCAGTCAACTGAACAATCTGCCATCCCATTAATACTCTGTTTCTCATTCCTTCCTTAATCTCCTGACCCTAGTTTTGCTCACTTTTTCCTATACCTTAGAGTGAGGAAGACCTTGGTTCAGAACCTCCTTCAGATACCAGAATTTCTAATCCTGAGCAAGTTGCTTTAAATTTTCTGAGCCTCACTGTCCTCATCTGTAAATTGGGGATAATAATAAAACATCTCTATTGCAAGATTGCTTTGAGACTCATCCGAGAAAATATAGATAATTCTTTGCTAACTTTAAAATGCTATGTATATGGAAGGTAATCAAGCCCCAGCTCAAATGCTATCTTTTCCCTGAAGCCTTTTCTGATTTTTGCATCATAAATTATCTTTCATTCCTCTATTTCACATAAAGATCACATTCCACAAGAACATACTTTATACTTTCACTGGAGGTGGAACTAGGGCTTCAGTGGCCACATAAAGCACAATATTTACACAAGACAGTTGTTGCTCAGACCTAAAACTGCTCCTGTTCTCTCCTGCAATTGTACAAGTAGAGTCTTGAAGGTCTCAGGGTCTGTTTCCCTTTTTAGTCCTACTGTCCATTCACAAACAGGACTCACCTTGGTCCTCATACCTTCCACCTTTTCCTGTTAGTGCCCTAGTTCAGTCTATTCTAGTCTAAGGATATGAATACATTCCTGACAATAATTCATAACTTATTTGGCTTGTATTTGAATCCATCTTGGTCAAGATTTGAATCTCCTCAATTTCATGTGTGAAATAATTTAATACAGGGAAAACAAAACTAATAAGATCAGCCTTAAACCTCCCCCTGAAGATATCACTAAGGTCTAAAATTCTATCTCCCTGCCCTGATCCAAATCTTCTGCATCTGGGAAGGTATACCCTAAAACCATGTCAATAGGAGATCACCCCTCAAGCATTTTGGTCTCATCAATAAGGGTAGAAAACTATTTTGACTCACCACTTTCACCTCCTGCCACAGGATTGATCCAGTAGTGACTACCATTTGAACTCCTTTGTGGGTTCACCAGTGCCTTTCTATGTGGCCCTGCTGGATACCTCATAGCCTGGTTGTTGGAGGGGCTCTTGGTCAGGTATTGTCTTGGCATCTCCTCCCACTCATCTCTACATGTTTCTCTGGCATCCTTTTCTCCTGGGCTGCCAGGGCCACAATAGCAGCCCACATAATCTGCCAGCTCCAAATCATGGACATCTGAGAGTGAGAGTGCCCACTGGTAGAGCAAGAGAGACACATGCCCAAATCCTGCCCTTCCCTTTTCAATCCCCAGGGCTCATGATTTTCTGACCTTCCAATTTGGTTTTTTTTAATACTATCAGATCACTTTCCTTTCCCTCAATTGCCTTTTTCCTTGGCACCTAACAGAAAGAAAATGAAAGATTGGACAACAGCTAAGGGCTGCCATAGCCAGGTGTTATATTCTCAGAGCTCTTTGCTTGTCTCATGCTCTTATTTTATGCATTATGGTTATTGAATAGTATGGCATATTTGTACATATATCATGCCTCCTATAGACTGTGAAATCCAAGAGGAAAGGGACCATGCCATATTTATTTCTATATCTCTTCTAGTACCTGGCATAGAGGACTTATACATAGTAGGTACTTATTTGTAAGTAGATTGTTGAATGACTGAGTAACTCTCTTACACTAGGAAAGTCCCCTCCAAAATCTCTCCAGAATGAGACCCTCCTTCTACTCTCACCCCTAAACTCTCAGTGCTTTTGTTACCTCCAGGACCTGATTCTCTTTTGCTGTTACTGAGTTTCAGACATGAGGTTAAGGTAGAATGGGAGAGAAGTAGAACAGAACTGATATTACCCATTAGGCTTATATTCTGCAAGGAGCAGATTCAATAACACAGGAAGTTGATCAACAAGATATCTGGATTCTAGTTCTAGCTCTGCCACCAACTCCCTAAGTGATTTTGTAAAGGACCCTTTTTTTTCAGGGCAGATCACATATAGAGAGTTCACAGATCATCCTCCCTCAAACTAATCACATGAATGTTTCTTACCACCAAACTCCAAGGGATCAGCCCTAGGGATCTATGCCTCTTGCACTCCCACAGGCTATGTTTCCACTATGGAGTAGTCTCGATGGTGCTGTCTAGGGTCCTGATATGGTGGAAGATTGGGCTTCCGTGGCAGATAAAGGGCCATTTGTGGTGGGAGGTTTCAATGTGATGGATTCAAGCATGGCTATGATACTGAGGTTGAGGAGGAGCTGAAGCCACATAATTATTTTATGTTGCTCAGAGAAAGGGCATTTGCCCAGGGAAGATATGGAGGGCTATTGTATTCCTAGCAAGTTGGAATGGTCACATCTCTTTCAGGAGGGAGAAGTGACTCTAGCACCTACCTGATCTGAGTCTCAAGATAATGTGGTGAGAATTAAATAGGAGAGAGCGTGACTTATCCTCTTTTTTTTTTTTTAACATTTATTAATATTCATTTTTAACATGGTTACATGATTCATGCTCCACCTTTCCCCTTCACCCCCCCCCCCC
>NW_025398509.1:0-6787 GCF_016433145.1 Gracilinanus agilis | reverse complement strand
ATGTATATATATATATAATATACTAGAACAAAAAAAGAGGATTGCACAAAAAATATTGTCTATTATGTGCAGTTTGTTTTTCTTATGTGATGAACTTAGCATCTAATTTTCAAAACTATCTTTTTAGTCAGTGATCCCTTCTGTTCTCTTCTGTAAAATTTTTTTAATGTCAGCAATTTTCTTGCATTGTCTTCAGTCCTTGCTAGTTTTACCAAGATGCCTTTAAACTTTCTCACCATATGGGAGCAGTAGGGGGTTTAATAGCCAGTCACTACCCGGCTTTATTAAAAGTTTTCTCTTTGGGATAATAATGAAATATGTTTGTACAAAAAATATTCATAGCTGTGCTTTTGGTGGTGGCAAAAATTGGAAAATGAGGGGGTGTCCCTCAATTGGGGAATGGCTGAACATATTGTGGTGATGGAATACTACCATGCAATAAGGAACGATAAACTGCTTGATTTCCATACAAGCTGGAAATACTTCCATGTACTGATGTGGAGTGAAATGAGCAGAACCAGGAGAATATTGTACACAGAGACTGAAACACTGTGGGATGACCATATGTAATCAATTTTGCTACTGATAGCAATGCAATGATCCAGGACAATCCCGAGGGACTTATGAGAAAGAATACTATCCACCTCGAGAGAAAGAACTGTGGGAGTAGAAATGCAGAAGGAAAACATTTGATTTTTCACTTGTTTATATGGGTATTGGATGTGGGGTTTTGGATTTTTAAAGATTATTACAAAATGAATAATATGGAAATAGGTATTAGGTGATAATACATGTATAACTCAGTGGAATTGCTTGTCAGGGAGGGGGAAGGGAGAGGGAAGAACATGAATCATGTGGGAAAAGACTTAAATTTAAAAAAATTTTAAAGTTTTCTCTTTGTAAATGCTAGAATGTCCTTATTTCAGAATTACATGATACAGATAGCATTTTTCTCTTTTTTTTATTCAAAGACATTTTGTTTTCTCAATTACATGTAATAACAATTTTAACACACATTTTCCAAAATTATAAGATCTAAATTGTCTCTCTCCTTCCCTTTTCTCCCTGCCCTCAAAAATGGTAAGCAATTTGATTTGGATTATACATGTATCATCATATAAAATATACCTCCATATTGGTCACTATAGTAAGAGTATACTCAAATAAGCCAAAGCCCCCAAATAAAATGCTTTGGTCTGCATCCAATTCCAACAGTTATTTCTCTGGAGGTGGATAGAAATCTTTGTCATAAGTCCTTCTGAACTGTCCTAGATCACTGTATTGCTGAGAATAGCCAAATCTTTCACAGTTGATCATTGTATATTGCTGTAAGTGTGTACAATATTCTCCTGGTTCTGCTTTTTTCATTCCACATCAGATCATGTAGATCTTTCTAGCTTTTTCTGAAATCATCCTGCTCATCATTTCTTATAGCACAATAGTATTCCATCTGCTACATTTACAGATTATTATACGTTATGCATTATTACTACATACATTATGCATACATAAACACAATTTGTTTAGCCATTCCCTAATTGATAGACACCCCTTCATTTTCTAATTCTGAAACTGAGATGGCATTTTTTCATCCTTGTGTATCTTAGTCAGTACTTTTACATTCCCCAAGATGTCCACAATATGTTATAAAACTTTTACAGTATCACAGTGAGAATGTATCCTCACCAAGTCAATAGTGCTCAGTGAGGATCACTTCCTAGGTTGACATACAAGTTTTTCAGGACCTGCAATTTTTTCAGGCATTTTTCAGGCATGTTCAGCTATTTATGACCCCATTTGGGGTTTTATTGGCAGAAATACTAGAGTGGTTTGCCATTTCCTTCTCTAGCACATATTAAAGATGAGGAAACTGAATCAAACAGTTAAATGACTTGCACAGGATCATATATCTAATAAGTGTCTGAGGCTGGATTTGAACTTGAAAAATATGAGCCTTCATGACTCCAGGCCCGACACTCTATTCACTGCTCCAGCTAACTGCTTGAATACCTCCATATTCAAGAGAATTATTTAGTCCAGTACTCAAATATGAAGTATACAACAGTTCAATATTGTCACTTCAACAATAAAGAACAAAGTTTAGCATATAACAGCAAAATGGCTACTTGAATTAACTAGTCCAGTCAATAAAAATTGCATTGTAAAACTGCTGTTAAACTTCAACTAGAAAGAAGAGGGAAAAATGAAAGTTTGAATGTTCAACAGGTCCCTTCTATGCTAGAACAGGTATCCTTGCTCTGCATAAAAGAAAAAAGATTACTGGAATATGGCCCATAAATGTAACACCTCTTTTAGCTATATTCAGATTAAGGATAGAGTTTGAGTCACATCTTCAGCATTCAGAACTGTGACTTGAGTACCAAATAATATCAGACCATGTCAAATGATATAGCACAGGAATTAAAAAAGAACAAGCATAAAATTAGAATGGCAAGGTAAATAATTAGGACTTAAAACAAACAGCAAACATTCTCTCTCCTGTTCAGTTGTTTTCAGTCATGTCTGACACTTTGTGAGCCCATTTGGGGTTTTCTTGGCAAAGAAACCGTAATGTTGTTTCATTCCCTTCTCATTTTACTGATGAAGAAACAGAGGCAAACAGGGTTAAATGACTTGTCCAGGATCACACTGCTAATCAGTATCTGAGACCAGATTTGAATGCAGAGTATGAGTCTTCCTGACTCCAGATCTGGTACTCTATCCACTATGCCACCCACCTGAACATATCTGGTACAATTATAGTATTGTATAATTACTTTGTAAAAATATAATTATTCCCACTTTATAGATAAGAAAATGGAGACTTAAAGAAGTTAAGTAATCCTTTCATGATCACATAAGGAATAAGTAATAGATACTGGATCTGGATTCAGGTTTTTTGTGACCCTAAATTCAGAACTCTTTATAATCAAATACCTCTTGAATACATTATCTCTCATAAAAGTAATCATGTGTAGTTTGTTGCTAAGCTTTAAGTACTCAACAAACATTTGACAGAGACACAATCTCTGGGGTCAGAAGACCTGGATTCATATCTCACCTCTGTAAGAGATGACAATATGACCTTGGCTAAGTCATTTTAACCTCTACGAGCCTCAGTCTCCTCATGTAAAATGAAGGATTTAGACTAGCTGGCCTTTGAGGTCACTAGCTCTAGATCAGTTCCTCTTTATCAGTAAGGAACCAGTGAATAAATCAACAAATGGCAGGTCCCAGTTTCAAAATGTCAAAGCACTGCATGCTGAAAACAAGAAGCAAAGGAACTCTATCCTCTTTGTTCTGATGGAAGTGAAAGAAAGTGTGATCAACTTGGAACTATTCTTTAAAATCAAAAATGAAAAAAAGGGTCCCAAGAACTTTTTTATTGTTGCTTAGTTGATTTTTAGTCGTGTCCGACTCTTCATGACCCCATTTGGGATTTTCTTGGCGAATAGAGTAGTTTTTCAATTCCTTTCCAAGATCATTTTATATATGGGGAAACTGAGGCAAGCAAAGTTAGATGACTTGCCTTAGTAAATGTCTGAGGTCAGATTTGAACTCAGGAAGAGGAGTCTTCCTACCTCCAAGGCCAGCACTCTATCCTCTGCATCACATAGCTGAGAACCTTGTTAGATGCCTAAAAAGAGATTTGATGGAATAATAGAAAGGAAACTGCTTCTCATTTGCATATATGTGTACAAAAATAAACAGGCCATCACTAAGGTTCCTGTGGCATTGCAAAAGGCCTTTTGGCATGAGAGGTACTATGCTTCCTGGCTGAAATTAAGGGCTGAGCCTCCTTTTGTTTCATTCAGTCGAAAATCAGAGCAGCCTCTTGAAGGGCTGGTTCTCCAGTGGGAAATGGAAACTATTCATCCTGCTATGAAGCAAACTTTCTGAATCTGGCAAGGACTGTGAGCTGGAATCTTTACAAATAACATGCTGGGGAATGCTCAAACAGGCTGTGCATCTTGGGACATTTCACTGTCAGCACTGCAGGCTCCTCTAAAGTCCTCTCTAGCTTCCTCCTCTAAAGCTCTTTGAATGCTCAGCTCCATTCTCTGGGCATCCCAAGCATGTAAATCTCTGTGAAAATGTGTGAATGCATGCAAGATAGCAAATGTGATTTTTAAAAAATCTATCAGATAGAGTTTTCCACTTGCTCATCCCTCTTCTGGCTCATACTTGCGGTAGCCTAACAAAGTCCCCTTTGTCCTCTCCCGAAATCCCTGCTGCACTTCTGAGCATTTTCAGAGTCCCCTTTGGGTTTTCCCCCCTTTTCCTGCAAACAAAAGGCTGAAGCCATGGGTTGTCTAGCTGATCTTTGGGCAAAGGGCAAATTTTTTGCTTTTAAATAGCATATAAATTTTTCTTTAGAATGGAAGCAAATACCTTAGTTGCACAAGCACAATATTAAACTCTGAGAAGAAACAAATGGCTAGTTTGAAGCAAGCAGTTATTTGTATGACACATCCAGAAAAAAAAAGGCTTCAAGTCTGAAATCTCACCAGTAGAGCAGTTGGTTCTGATTCCCGCCCCCAAAGAACACAATTACATGCTCTCTAACAGATTCTGATGACAGGACCACAAGAAGAAAGTTCTAGAGACAAAAAGCATTTCAGTCTGGCCTTCTTCTGAGGAGGCACTTTGTAAGGCACAGAAGCAAGCAAGCTGGTCTTTCAGGGACAAGGGCACATCCCAGTTGGATCATTTCAAAGCCCTGAGTGCTGAAAATATGAAACAATGCAGCTCTATCATCTGTTCTTACAGAACAGAATGAAAGTGTGATCACCTTGAAGGGTAAGAGAAGGCTCCATTGTAGGCTATGCCTGATTCAAGCCACTCAGGTTCTTCGAGATCAGAATTAGAAGAAAACAATGTAAATGATCTAATTAAATAAAATTAAATAAGTACATAAAGTACATTAAAAATATATAAATACATATATAAAATGTAAAAACAGATAAAGGAAGGTTTATACTTCAGGGAATGGGGGAGTCGTGAAGGAGAGAATCTGAAGCAGAAAATGAAAGAAAATGATTATCAGAAATTATTTCTAGGGAGCAGCTAAGTGGCTCAGTGGATTGAGAGAAAGCCCAAGAGATAAAATGTCCTGGGTTTTAATCTGGTCTCAAATACTTCCTAGCTGTGTGACCCTGAGGCAAATCACTTTAACTCCCCCACCCCCATTACCCAGCCCTCTCTACTCCTCCACCTTGGAACCAATACAGAATATTGATTCTAAGACAAAGGTAAAGGTTTAAAAAAAGTTTCTGCAAGTAATTGAAAACAATTTTAAAAAATTTAATAAGGAAATAATAAAATGTTTACTTAGCTATAATAGGGAAAGCATATTCAGCTAAGACTCAGCATAGGGTGCAATTTCCTTACTCTTGTGTTGTCAATACTGGTCTAGTAGGCAGAAAACAGAGAAATAAGCTCCAGATATCCCTTGCACTAACTTTCGTGTTTAAGTCACCAGGAGGCAACCACTGAAAATTCAATAATTTAGACCTAAGACTCCTGAGCCAATTAAGCTTAAGAACAATTTCAATATCTTTAAGAAAAATTAGCTTAGCCTAGCTTGTGACTTCATTCCTTTGGTAACAAAATCCTAAAGGTCTAAATGTTTTAGGGCTATTACTAGATCAGAACTCAGAATGAAAAAGCCTGATATAGACAACACCAGAGAAAAAAAAAGAAAATGAGAAATAAAAAGATTAAAAATGACCACAACAAGCAAACAAATAACATATGCACCTCCTGAAGAAGTACCTAAATATGGAGGACAATGAAAATCATAAATTCCAGATTCACCTCTCTGCTTTGGAAAGAGTAATATTTCACAGACATTAACAATCTGGTCCATTGAATGGGTGATGCCAAGTCTTTGTAGCACATGTTGGTGAAATAGGGATGATGAGTAGCAGCTGCACCAAAAATATCAGGACAGTAGGACAGATGAAGACATTTCTGGTACAGTCACTGAAACTCACTGTGGGTCATGGTCATCTGCAGGGAGGTAGTTGCCAAGCCCTCCTTTTGAAAGGAAATTGTCCAGTCACCCCCCCGTAACTGAAGTGGCAGCAGTGTGGAGTGGCCCCATTTGTTCAGGATTACAGGGAGCAAAGGAAGCTACACTAGACCAGTTTTTACCACTGTCCACTCTACTGGGGTCTCTGGCTTTGACTTTTCCACTGCTTTCCACCACTGTTATAATGGAAGCCCCTTTCAAGTAGGGATGTTTTAATTGGTTGAATTTCTATTTATATCATATTTACTAGATACCCTAAATTCCAGCAAAACTCAGCTTGAATCCTCCTAGCCTATGTACTTAATTGTTTACATCTTAAAATATGAGTTCCTTAAAGGGCTTGCTATTCTTTGTAACCTGAGGCTTAGCACAATGCCTGGGCATAATGAACACAATAAATTCTTGTTACCTAACCAATTCTATCACCCCTGTCCCTAGCACCGTGCTTGGTATATAGTAGGCACTTAATAAAGCTTTTTCTTTGATTGATTACTGGTAGAGCCCTTAGCCTCATATCCTCGATGCTCACTCTTCTGGAGCTAAATGCACCCTGCACCAGAGCCTGAGCACTCTCATAGTGCTGCCACTGAATACCCTGTCCAAAGACACGTGTGCTTCCTGGGACCTGAAGGCCATGGAAGGCCAAGCAATGGCCTCCATGCTGTGGCCTAGCAAGCTCCTTCCATATACATGGGTAATCTGCTACTGCCTTTCATGGTTAAAGTTGAAGCTCAATGACTATATATATATATA
>NW_025398508.1:0-1860 GCF_016433145.1 Gracilinanus agilis | reverse complement strand
CTCTCTCTCTCTTCCCCCCTCTCCCTTTCTGTCTGTCTGTCTTTGTGTCTCTGTCTCTCTCTCTGTCTCTCTGTCTCTGTCTCTCTCTCTCTCTCTCTCTCTCTCTCTCTCTCTCTCTCTCTTCACCCCCCTCCCTTTCTGTCTCTCTCTGTCTCTCTCTCTCTCTCCTTCCCTCCCTGTAGGAATTGTTCTTCTGGTTCTGCTAACTCACTGAGAGACAGTTTAGGTGATCCAGGAGTCTCGAAGGCTCTTTCTCGACACAGTAATATGCTCTTACATTCACACACAGCAAATTTGTTCAGCCATTACCCCATTGCTTCAACAAACACCTTCATTATGTTTTATTTATCTATATTTTATTTTTTAAGCCATTGCCTCCCTTAGTATCAATTCCAAGACAGAAGAGTGACAAGGTCTAGGCCATGGAGATGAAGTGACTTGCTCAGGGTCACACAGCTAGGAAGTATCTGAGGTCAGATTTGAATCCAGAACTTCCTGTCTCTGGGTCTGGTTCTCAGTCCACTGAACCATCCACTTTCTGTTTGGGCAAAGTGAACAGACCAGCGGGCCTGGAGTCAGGAGACCATGGCCTCAATTCTCACCTTAGACACTACCTTGCTGCTCTAAACAGGAAGTGATTTGCTCAGGGTCATGTGCCTACCAAGTATATAAGGCAAGATTCCAACGGTGGTTTTCCTGATTCTAAATTCAGTGCCCAGTTCACCAAGCCAACCACACTGACAGAACTCTAGCCCTGGAATCATCCTGGTGGCTTCTTTTCCCTTTAACTCTTAACCTTCCATCTTGGAATCAATCCAAAGTATGGGCACCAAGGCAGAAGGGCAGCGAGGGCTAGGAAACTGGGCTTTAGTGACATGACCCGGGTCCCATTCGAACCCAGGGCCTCCCATCCCTAGGCCTGGCTCTCAATCCTGACTGCTTTTTAAAAAATAATTCATTCGGCGCAGCATCGACCATTGTACCATGCTTAGTTGCACGGATGCCTCTGGGGCCCTTCCAGCTCTGACACTCTGGGAGTTCGATGCTCATTTTGGAGGGGGTTCGAGAAGTAGCAGGACTCCTCTACCATGGGGAAGAGGCAACCCCCTTGGTTATTCAAACAGAGAAGCTGCAGTGACTTTGCCACTCAGGCAAGCTGAGGAGAGATAATCATCATAGAAGTATTTCTTTTGAAGCCTGCAGGTCTGGGGAAGATGACTGAGTTTCCAAACTTGTCATTTCCGGCCCTCTTTTCGAGCACCATCCCAGGCACTGTTATTTGGAGGGGATGGAAGGAGCCCGGCCTTTTGAGATCACGAGGCGAACCGCCGACGCTCGGGTATGGAGGAGGAAGCCGAGGCCTGCTCCCGGCTCTTTTGGCCTCGGCTACTCCTTTTTGGCCCAGTGTGTCTAAAAGTGCCAAGCGTTAGCTCCTGGGGGTCTCAACTGCCCATTCGAAAATCCAGTTTGATCAGTCAGGGGCCCATTTTCCTTGGGCAGCTACTATTTTTAAAAAAGCCCAAATTCTCCGGCAATATTTCAGTCACCAGCTGCCTAATAATAGGCCGTAAAGACCCAGCAATGTTTATATTTTGAGATGGTCTGTTGTTTGCTTTGGAAACTTGCTGGTCCTTTCCGAAGGCCCAGGCCGTCCCTGACCTCATCACATCGAAAGCAAAATTGAGCTTGGTGGGCCCTTTCCTGAGGACCTCTCTGCAGCCCACCTCCCGCCTACAGAGGCCAAAGCAGTCCAGAGAGTAAGAACTCTACTCTAGCCACAACCCCAAGAGGCCCAGGAAACGAGTCAGGCAGAGGTCCTGTGGAGACAGTGGGCCAGTCACAGCTTGCCTTCCTCCTTCC
>NW_025398507.1:0-1486 GCF_016433145.1 Gracilinanus agilis | reverse complement strand
GAGAGAGAGAGAGAGAGAGAGAGAGAGAGAGAGAGAGAGAGAGAACTTACAAACAAAGGAATCATGAAAGACATCTTACAGGAGATGTCGACCTGAGTTAAACTTTGGAGAAATCTAGGATTCTGAGTGGTAGAAGAAAGAGGAAAGAGTACTCCAAGAATAAGGAACATTTTATTGGAAAACAGAGGCAAGAGAGAACATCATGTACTGAAAAGATCAGGTAAGCCAACTTGATTGAAAGACGGATGCCAGAGAGGAGTTGTAATATGAAAGCAGTCTGGAAAAGTAAGTGAAATATAAGCCCACAATCCCACTTTATATTTATGCATCTATTCTCCAAAGTGACAATCCAAGCAGCATGACTTACTTCCAATAGAATGCTATACGCATAACCAACATTTAATAATTACTTATGAAATAAACAAATGAATGAAAAATATAAAAATGCCATCCTACCCACAAAACAAAATTATGCAGAAGGATCCCTTCATGTAAAGACACTGAAAAAACTGTCCTCTGATTATGATCCAAATTCATTTTTCCTATTTAACAATGTAACTTCCTATTGTCCTGAAAGGAAATAAGTTGATTTCACATGACAAATGACTATCTAGTCTCAGATAGCTTGACTTTTTCTTCATGTCTGCCTACCACATTTTCATCTGGCATCCATCTTCTAAAAAGTTCTGAGTAATTCCATTTGTTGATTTAGAGATCTTGGGCCTCAATGTAAAGTGACCTTTCTTTCCTTATAAGCTTAGATCTCAGCCAAATACTTAATACACCTAACGACTGCATCTTCCTGGGCCCCTAAAGGTCCCAGTTAGAACCTGTAGCATTATGATTCAGGTCAGTTCCTTTCTCATTTTCAATTATACTTAGTCTCTCAACAGGACGATTTAAATCTACTTTCTCCTTGCTTAAAAAAAAAAAATTGGACATGCCCTGAGGCTTTAAGCTCCTTATATTCCTCCTCCTAGTTTGCATGCTCTCTTTGGAAAAGTAATTTGTCATGTTGTTAGTCCAGTTTCTAAACTGATGGTATGCAGCTCAATTTCTTTGCAGTCACTTCTAGCAGAGTTTGTGTCCCATAATTCTTTTCTGTTTAAATTATAGTTGGCTGCTTTGGCAGTAAAAAGAAGTGGAAAGAATCTCACTGCTCTATGGAATGCTCTTACTTTCCAAGTAATTGATAATGAATTCATTCTGAAATGCTAAATAATAAATGTTTCAGTTTTACCAAAGCTCTTTAAAATGAAATTCTTTATTAAAATTCTAAGACATCTTAATTTCAGCTGCTGGTGACCTGTTGCCCAAGGACCAAGGACAAAGTCTTGTTAAAATAGCATTTTTTAAATTTTTTTTCTTTATTTATTTTTTAAAATTTATTTATTTCTCACATTAAAATACTTAGGAAAATTACTCCCTCCTTCCTTTCTCCCCATTATGGAAGGCATTATTGACAAAAAATTATATATATATATAT
>NW_025398506.1:0-5720 GCF_016433145.1 Gracilinanus agilis | reverse complement strand
GGGGGGTGTGGGGGGGGTTGAAGGGGAAAGGGGAGCATGAATCATGTAACCATGTTAAAAATGAATATTAATAAATGTTAAAAAAAATGTAAAAAAAAAAGCATATGATTTTTCAATTGTTTATTTGGGTTTGTATTTTGGGGATTTTGGTTTTATGAGACTACTCACCAAAATGAAAAATATGGAAGCATGTTTTGCATAATAATACATGTATAACCCCGATTGAATCACCCATCAGCACTGGGAGGGGGAAGGAGACAGAGGGAGGGAGAAAAGTTCAATCATATAACTTAGGAAAACGTGTGTGGAAATTTGTCATTAAATATAATTGGTAAAAATAAAAATAAAAAATATGATATGCAGGCTCATTTTTTAGTCATGGCGGTCAGATAGTCCAATGATTTTTAAATTATCTCTCCTTGGTCAGCTGTTTCTTTTTTTTAATGAGTGATGCCTTATATTTTCTTCTTTTTTTTCAGTCTTTTTACATTGTTTTAATATGTTTTATTGTTTCATGAATTCATTAACTTCTGTTTGGTTCATGTAATTTAAAATTTTTTTAGGCAACAATTTTTTTTAAATTTTTTTTTTTTTTATTTTAAACCCTTAACTTCTGTGTATTGACTTATAGGTGGAAGAGTGGTAAGGGTAGGCAATGGGGATCAAGTGACTTGCCCAGGGTCACACAGCTGGGAAGTGTCTGAGGCCAGATTTGAACCTAGGACCTCCAGTCTCTAGGCCTGACTCTCAATCCACTGAGCTACCCAGCCGCCCCGCAACAATTTTTTTTAAGTTAATTTGATCTTCCCACCACCTTCTATTCAGCAAATTAAGAAAACAAAAAACAAATCCTCACTACATATCTACAGTCAAGGAAGATAAATTTCCACATTATCTATGTCCATAAATGTATTTTTTTCTGAATTTTCAGTTCATTACCTTTTTGGTGGTGGAATGTCTTGTTCATTATTTTGGACTCATAATTTATCATTGTGCTGATCATAGATCTTTTAAAGTCTTTTAAAAGTTTTTCTCAATAGGTTATCATTGTATAAATTATTTTCTTGGTTCTAATTATTTCACTTTGCATCACTTCAAAGAAATCTTCCAGTTCCCCTCTGAAACTGTCTGTTTCATCATTTCTTATGGCACAATAATATTATATTACATTCACATGCCATAATTTGTTTAACCTTTCCCCAACAAGAGGTCACTCTCTTAGTTTCCAATTTTTGACTCCCATAAAAAGAGCTGATATAAATATGTCTGTACTTATGAGTCCTTTCCCTCATTCTCTGGTCTCTTTGGGGTGTAGGACTATTGTTGGTATCAAAGTATTGGTGGATCAAAGGGTATAGACAGTTTGGTAACTTTCTGGGTGTCGTTTCTAATTGTTTTCCAGGATGGCTGATCTACCAGTGTTGCAGTAGTCTACCTATTTTCCCACAGCCCTTCCAACATTTGTCATTTCTCTTTTGTCATCTTTGCCAGTCTCTGAAATATGAAGTAGAAACTAAAGTTGCATTAATTTGTATTTCTTTAATAATTATTGATTTAAGAAATTTTAAAATGTAATTTTTTCCCTTTGAAAACCTATTCATTTTTTTGACCATTTATTTTGGTGGAATGGTTTGTAAGCTTATAATTGAATCAGTTCCTTATGTATCTTGGAAATAACCTTTAACTGAGAAATTTTTCTCAATTACCTATTTCTCTTCTACTTTTTACTATATTAGATTTGTCTGTACAAAAACTATTTAACTTTAAATAATTATAATTTTCCATTTTATTTTGTGCAATCTTCCTTACCACTTTTTCCCCCTTCTCTATCACTTATAAATAATCAGAGGAGACTATGGCTCTAAGTGATGCTGGTACTCTTAAAGTTTAACTGTATCTTATTCTAATTAGAACTACTTGCTGAAATACAATGATCCAGAGACAATTTTTTTTTCTTTTTTTCTTTTTTTTTTTTTTTAAACCCTTGTACTTCGGTATATTGTCTCATAGGTGGAAGAGTGGTAAGGGTGGGCAATGGGGGTCAAGTGATCTGCCCAGGGCCACACAGCTGGGAAGTGGCTGAGGCCGGGTTTGAACCTAGGACCTCCTGTCTCTAGGCCTGACTCCCACTCCACTGAGCTACTCAGCTGCCCCTATCCAGAGACAATTTTGAAGGACATGACAAAGAATGCTATCCACCTCCAGAGAAAGAACTGTTAGAATTGGAAGGCAGATCAAAGAATACCATTTTTCATTTTAGTTTGTGTTCTTATTTTGGGATTTTAGTTTTATGAGTTTTCTCTTAACAACAAAAATTTTTTGCATGATAATACATAACAGAGCAAATTGCTTATCATCTCTAGGAGGGGGAATGAAGGGTGGGCAAAAGACAATTTTGATCTTAAAACTTCAGAAAATATAGGTGGAAAATTGTTATTACATATAATTGGGAAAATAAAATATTAAAAAAAAAGAGTCATCTGCTGAAATCCTAAAACAAATTCGCTGATTTAGCACAGTTATAATTAATCTCTCCTTTCTCATCCTGAGTAGACGTTCCTAGTTAATCATTTTTTTTTAATCCTTACCTTCAGTCTTAGAATCAATACTAAGTATTGGTTTTAATGCAGAAGAGTAGTAAGGGCTAGGTAATGGGGGTCAAGTGACTTGCCCAGGCAGGAAGTGTCTGAGGCCAAATTTGAACCCAAGTCCTCCTGACTCCAGGCCTGGTTCTCTATCCACTGAGCCACCTAGCTGTTCTCTTCCAAGTCAATCTTTAGAGATCTTCCTTTTGCTACTAGTCCATGTTCTTAGATCCCCATCACCCCACCAAGAGGGAATACTTTCCATGACAGTAACTCTGTCTGAAAATTTTATGCAAACCTGGGATCCCAAAAGCTCTATGCCTTCAGCCAGAAGGCTTATCCACTGGTAGCTTGAGTCATTAACAAGTATGCTGCTCCATGAACCAAACCATCTTGACCTGTTCTAGTGTTGCTGTGTGCTATTTACTTTAACTCCACTCTAAATTTGCATGACATACTTATTTAGTAATATCCACAAATCTGAAAGGTATGTGCTACTCTAATTTGTTTATTATGATTTTATATCTAAGTCATGTATTCATTTGGAGCTTATTTTGTTGTATGGTGTAAGGTGTTGGTCTAATCCCAATTTCTGCCAGGCTACTATCCTATTTTCTCAGGTTTTTCTAATTTTTAATTCAAATTTTAATTTCAATCAAATTTTGTATTTCTTTTGTTAAGCTGTTAACTCTCAGAGGCTCTCCTCCATGGTTTTCATTTCTTTTCCAATTCTTTCCTTTAGCTCTCTCATTTCATTTATATTATCACTTTAACATTTTTTCCTTTAACTATTATTTAATTTCTCCTAGGAATTCTAACTGATCTTGTGGCTAAGCTATTTTTTTTTGAGGCTTTGTTTATAGGTATTCTCAAGTTATTCTCTTTTTGATTTGTGTCTTGGTCATCCTTGGCATCAAAATGATTCTTGTTTACTCATTCTTCTAGCCTTATTTCCTAGATTGGGACTTCATGTTAAGTCTAGGTTTTGGCTGAACTATTGTAGACTTGCATCTCCTTATCTGTATTTCCTGATGTCCTGATTTGGGAATCAGAATGACAGCATGCCCCCTCTGCTCTGCTCCTAGAGGTCTGACATTCCATCTCATGAGTTAAAGTGATCATACTGGACCTCATGCTTTTAGAGGCTGAGTTCTAGGTCTCATTACCTTTTCTGGGGTCAGAGTGACTGTTCTGCCCTCAAGGTTTAGCTCTGTAATCCTGGTCCACTTGCTAATGGATCAAATGTGTGATCTTGTGCTGGAAAAATGACCTACTCTGGTTTCTCCTTAGATTTCTGATCACTACTTGGTCTGGAGTACATCTAGGATCCTCAATTGCCAAGGGACCTTAACGGGGCTATTTCTTCCTAATCAACCATCCTGACTAGTCCTCTAATGGAAGGTTTTGATCTCTGCTCAGACAAAAACACTCTGCCTGGTTTGTTATTAACTAGATCTGATACATATGACTAAAGAGCCTATCCTTTATCTGGAACAAACTCTAGGAATTATACCCTAAGGAAATGAAGCTATGATCATTTGTCTGGATCTGAAGACATGGTATCAGAAGACAGTAAGAGGAAACAAATTTCAGCAGAGAAACCCTGATATCTGCAAAGCACCAGCAGAGACTACATTAGGCCCACTGGCAACTCCACCCATTAGAGATATTATTCCCAGAAAGGAGCAGGCCTAGTGAGAACAGTTTGATGGTATCACCAAAGGACATAGGGGTACTAGAAGACATTAGAATGTGTCTCCAACATGTGACCACTCATGCATAATCCCTAGGCATCTTCACTCTCCCAGTAAATGACATGTAAATTTGTAAAAAGTATACTCTGTATATATAGGCATAATGCCATATCATAAATCTCTTTCCAATGCTATTTAATTAAATATCTTTGTTTTAAACTAACTGTGCCCAAAGACTGCCTTGAACATAGGGTAGCTTATGGGATTCCAATGTGTCAGTCAGTCAACAACATTTATATATTTATTTTTGTTATCATGCAAAACACACTTCCATATTGGTCATTGTTGTAAGAGCACTCATATAAACCAAAACCCCAAAATAAAACTGCAAATACCCTGATGTGAAGGATATTATGCTTTGATCTGCATCCACCTGACTCTAACAGTTCTTTCTCTGGAGATACATAGCATTCCCCATCATATCTTTGAAGATTATCCCAGATCATTGCATTGCTGATAGTAGCCAAGTTTCTACAGTTAATCATTGCTGTTACTGTGTAACAACGTTCTCCCAGTTCTGCTTATTTTTTTTTCATTTTCATTTTTATTTTTTTAAAACATTTATTAATAATCATTTTTAACATGGTTACATGATTCATGCTCCTACTTTCCCCTTCACCCCCTGCACTCCACCCACCCATGGCCAACACACATTTCCACTGGTTTTGTCATGTGTCCTTGATCAAGACCTATTTCCAAATTGTTGGTGGTTGCATTGGTGTGGTAGTTTCGAGTCCACATCCCCAATCATGTCCACCCCGACCCATACGTTCAAGCAGTTGCTTTTCTTATATGTTTCCTCTCCTGCAGTCCTTCCTCTGAATGTGGGTAGCATTCTTTACCATAAATCCCTCGGAATTGTCCTGGGTAATTGCATTGTTGCTGGTACAGAAGCCCATTACATTCGATTTTACCACAGTATATCAGTCTCTGTGTACAATGTTCTTCTGGCTCTGCTCCTTTCGCTCTGCATCAGTTCCCGGAGGTCTCTCCAGTTCGCCTGGAACTTCTCCAATTTGTTATTCCTTTTAGCACAATAGTATTCCATCACCCGCATATACCACAGTTTGTTCAGCCATTCCCCAATTGAAGGACATACCCTCCTTTTCCAGTTTGTTGCCACCACAAAAAGCGCAGCTATAAATATTTTCATACAAGTCTGTTTATCTATGATCTCTTTGGGGTACAAACCCAGCAATGGTATGGCTGGATCAAAGGGCAGGCATTCTTTTATAGCCCCTTGAGCATGATTCCAAATTGCCAGCCAGAATGGTTGGATTAGTTCACAACTCCACCAGCAATGCATTAATGTCCCAATTTTGCCACATCCCCTCCAACATTCATTACTCTCCCCTTCTTTCATTTTAGCCACTCTGCTAGG
>NW_025398505.1:0-2325 GCF_016433145.1 Gracilinanus agilis | reverse complement strand
ATATATATATATATATATATATATATATATATTTATGACAGAAATAGAAAATGAATAAATGCAAATAAATACAAAATGATTAGATACAAGTTAGGTTGGGAGGGAAGACAAAGTTGGTGGGGTTTAAGAAAATCTTTATACTGAAGATCATACTTGAACTATATAGAGAGGAGAATTCCTTGTGGCAGAGGCTAAGTATTATCACAGACATGAAAGAAGGAATGTTAAGCATGAAGAGCAGAGAGAAGGGAAAAACCAGGCTCATGGAGAGTCAATAGTTGAAAAAACAACAACAGAGGATTCCAGGAGAATAATATTTCCTTTGTTTTAGTGGATTTAATCCATACATTCTCCCTAACTCTTTGCAAAATGTTGCATAATATCTATTCAACTTTTTTTCTCAAATCTCCCTTTACTCTCTTCTGATTAGAATTTTTTTTCTCCTTAATCATATTTCTTCATTCCAAAATAGCAGAAAAGCCTTACCAAAACCCCTAGCAATACTTGAAGCTATATTAAGGCTTATTGTGGGGGGGCAGTTGGGTAGCTCAGTGGATTGAGAGCCAGGCCTAGAGACGGGAGGTCCTAGGTTCAAACCCGGGCTCAGACACTTCCCAGCTGTGTGACCCTGGGCAAGTCACTTGACCCCCATTGCCCACTTTTAACACTCTTCCACCAAGGATCCAATACACAGAAGTTAAGGGTTTAAAAAAAGACTTATTGTGCTTATTATATCTAAGGGTCAATTGGAGAGACCAATTCTTTCACCATATTTACTTACTGTTTATTGCAAAGTAACATTAAATCTGTAGGAGCAGGAAGTATCTTTTCTTTTAAAGTGACAAATGTCTCTCTATCAGATAAATTTAGTGACTAAAATCTCTGTCAATGAAGTGGATAACAATTTTCAGAATTTACATTAGTTATATTTAGAAAAAGCTTTCATCAGTGACATATGAATAGGTGATTCCTACATCCATCCATCTATCTATCTATCTATCTATCTATCTATCTATCTATCTATCTATACCAGTCAGTGTTTTGGCATGATTATTATCTATGATTAAGTATACTTGTGAGCTTCAACTTTTTAAGGAAATATTTTATGAGCTTGTAAAACAATATTACAAGGGAAAATATCAAGGCATTTTAATGACAAATTTGATGAAAATTATTTCCACTGAAATCACAATATTTATTAATGCAGTTTACTGCATAGAATATACTATATGTAATTCAAGGCAGTGTAAAATATGGCACATTTTTCGAGAACATTTTCAATTATTATCTCCCAAATTATAATGTTTAATATAAAAATCCTTTTTCTACATGACATCTCACATTAGGCTTATTATTCTTAGTAATCAAACTGATCAGACTAATAGTAATAATAATATTAATAATAACAATAAAACTATTTGCATTTTGCTTTCTTGCAGTCATTGAGGTGATTAAAGAGCAATCTTCATGGACATACAGATATGTAAGACAATAGTATATAATTTAAATTTGATCATATCTTCATTTTTAATCTTCTAATTGTCATTAACACAATGAGAAATATAGGACCATTTCCCATGTTCATTTCCAACTTTACCATCAATGATTTTAAAGTCATTTAAAGGGAAAATATAGAAATCTCTAAATCATAGTTTATTTCTAAAAGCACAATTCTCTAAATGTATTCTTATGACAATAGAAAGACTTGCATAGACTGTTGCAAAGTGAAGGAAGCTGTACTAGGAAGATATGCATAATTATCATAACCATTAGTTAAAAAATGGAGAATTTTGGACACATATTGATCAATTTATCCCTCTCCTCACCTTCCCACATAGTATACAAACACTAACCAGTATCTAGACTCTGATTAGATTGATCACATAAAAGAAGTGATAAAACATATTTCCTTATATTTGATGAAAAAATAGAACTACAGTGAAATATCACAAAATCTCACCTAAGCTATGCACTCTTTCCATGTCTATCACTGGGAATTTCTGTGCTTAAAATATAATAGTGTTAATAAAAAGATAAAATGCAAGTATGATGCTATCAGGTAATTTGGCTGTTCTGTAAATTCTGCTAGTAGCATCATGTACATAGCTAACTGTATTAGGGAAAAGTGAAAAATTGATATGCTTTGAGTGACTGTGAACATTTTAACTGTTGTTAGGAAAAACAAAAGTTCTTAATTCTCATGTTGCTTCCATTTTTTTCTCTTAAAAGGAGAAGGAATTTGGGATTGGCATGTCCAAAGGAAAAATAGCTATTAGTGAGATATATACATAATATATATACCCATATATTATATATATACATATG
>NW_025398504.1:0-5050 GCF_016433145.1 Gracilinanus agilis | reverse complement strand
GAGAGAGAGAGAGAGAAAGATAGAGAGAGAGAGAGAGAGAGAGAGAGAGAGAGAGAGAGAGAGAGAGAGAGAGAGAGAGAGCTCACAGGGGAGAGAGGATGCCTCATCTTCCCTTAGGATATAAGCTCCCTGAGGGCAAAAACTTTCTTTACGTTGTCACTGCTTAGCACAGTGCCTGGCATATAGTAGGCATTTAATAAATACTACTGGGATTGATGGCAAACAGGAGGAAACTCCTAAGACTTGCTCATCAATAAGTGATGGACCAAAGGGGAAAGTGAATGAAAAGTGACCAGTAATTGGATCCTGCTGTGTTAGCCACATTAGCTCCACTTAGCTAGATGTCTGTATTGAGCCTTTGGGGCTGCTAATTGGGAATCAAAGACATTGGGTAAGCCAGCTTCATCTGAGAAAAAAAATGTGAGGACTATTATAATTAAATAGAGCCTTATTCACAAAACCCTAGTGGCCCAGCCCAGCGAGGCAGAGATAAACATTAGGCAGTTTGCCACAGCCATTCTCCACAGAGTTTACCAAGAGCTGCCAACAAAAACCACAGATGACTGAGAACTGAAGAAATTGGGAAAGCGGCAAGACCTACACTGAATGTGTCAGTCACTATGGCCTACCATATCCTGCTACCTAGACCACTAATACTTGTTCAACTCAGTGGCCACTATGGAAATTCACAGGGTGGTGGATTATATTGCTGGAAGAAACCTGGAAAGTATTACTAGGGATTATGAAATTCCTAAAAAGGAACTAAAGACTTTAGGGGAACAAGGAATATTTTCTTCATAGCTGTTGATTAAACTCCAAAGCTTCTAAAAAAAGGCAAATTGGGGACAGTGATAATTAGGGTGGGTGACCAATTGTTTATCCCAAGGTTCCCAAATTTTGAAGATGTAAACATTTCAAATAGTGATTTTTAAAAAAAAGACTATGTGATAGGTTTTCAGCAACAGCACAGAAATAAATAAGTTTAGCACCTAGTTATCAAGGATAGTTAAAAAAAGGAAGCTGCTAAATGGCTCAGTTATTAATAATACCCATATGTGAGCCTTTATACTCAATGAAAGTTGAGAAATATTTGTATTCCTTTCAAATCATGACTTACAGCTTGATTTGAAGGTGTTTTTCATGCTACTTTCCAGCAGAAACCAAAATTGCTAGGTATAATTCTGAGTTGGGAAGTAAATAGTTGATTAAGAATAGGATGTCCATTATGAAAAAGGATGCTGTCCACCTCCAGAGAAAGAACTGTTGGAGTAGAAATGCAGATGAGAACATATGATTTAGCACTTGGTTATTTGGGTATATGTCTTAGGGTTTTGAGTTCTATAAGATTATTTGCTTACAGAAATGAATAATATGGAAATGAAAGATAAAATTAAAAACAGGATGTCAATGGATGGGACTTGGATTTATGGACCATGGCTTATAATATAGGAAAGATAGAGAGAAAATGATCCCAAGAAGGGCCAATAAAAATTCATTCATTCATAAAAATGGAACCAAAGGGCCTTTAACCTGAAAAGGGGAGAGGGAAACGAATAAGCATTTACACAGTACCTACTATGTGGCAGGCTTTGTACTGAGCACTTTGCCAAACATTTGATCCTCACAACAACCCTGCAAGGTAGGTGTAATTATTATCTCCATTTTGAAATTGAAGAAATTGAGACAGAGAGAGCTTAAGTGACTAGCCTGGGTCCTGACTCCAGGCCTGACGCTCTCTATCTCCTGTACCATCAACTGTCTCCGTCCACTGATGGTGCTTATATTTGTGAGAGGAATGAACTGACCTGAAAGGAAAGGGGAATGGAGAAAACTGCTCATGTCAAAACACCAATTGAGGTGCCATAGAGAAAAATAAGAAGAGTCGACCTTGAAGATTTACAAAATGATTTCATTTCCTGCCTTGTAAGGTAGGTGATATGTATATTATTGACAGATGAGAAGACTGAGGCTCATTGACGTGCCTATGATCATACAAAAAATGCATTCAGACCTAAGCCTTGCTGACCCCAAGTCTAGCACCGTGGCCTTCTCTGTTTGCATCACCAAGCAGCAGGAACAGAGAATGGCCATTAAATAGACTGAAGTCGAAACTGAGATACCCAGAAAATCACAGAAGACAAAATCCAAGGAAGGAGCCAGCAATAAAGATAACTCGGATGTTATTGTTTGGGGAAATCATGTCGTGTTTGGACAAGCGAGAGTGCTCATTTTTAGAAACACGCACACGTGCTGGACAAAAGTACTAATACAGCAAATTGGATTATATCTGCTAAGCAAAGTTGAGGTGTACCGAATGAAAAGCAGTAGTCACTCACGAGTGAATATTCCCTTTGGCAGTGGAAAGGGGGCTGGATCTGAAGTCAGAGGACCTGGGTTTGAATCCTGACTCATGCTGACCTGTGTGAACTTTGGCAAGCCACTTCATCTCTGTTTCCTCCTCTGTAAAACGTGAGAGTTGGACTAGATGGCCCCATAGATCTCTTCTAGCTCTAGATCTAGGATTCTGCGGGGGATCTGCATCAGGTCACTCAGTTCTTAAACCTTAATTAAGCATCTTCTGTGTGCCAGGCACTGTGCTGAACACTAGACTTGAAAAGAAAGGCTGTCTTTGCCCTCTGAGGAGTTCACAACCTGCAAGCAATGCAGGGAATAACAAAAACTGGCAAGTGCTAGAATTAAGAGGGAATGGGGAAAGCTTCCTGTAGGAGAAAGGGGGATTTTAGCTATAACTTAAAGGCCATTAGGGAAGCCAGGAGTAAGAAATGAGTTGCTTCCATTTCTGGAGGCCTTGTTTCTTCCTTGGTAAAATGGGGAGGCCAGGGAGTCTTGAAGCGCATGACCGCTGAGGTCCCTTTCAGCTCTCAGTGTGTGATCTTTTAAAGGTCTCTTCTTCTTCATTCACCACTTTCTCGGAGACCAGAGAATGGGTTTCAGGAAGCAGTCTTGTGGATTCCTTTCACGGTGATCTTTACTATTCGTTGAGCATTGATCCTGAACTTGGCAGCTCATGGTGTGGACAAGCATATCCCTGGTATTTGGATTTCAGAGACAAGGTAACCAAGACGTGTCCAGTCCCACTGAAGAAGAAGGGAAGCGTCGATGGAAGCATCAGGGCCTCTTTGGAATTCATATGTGAGTGGGCTTGTTGGGCACGAAAGGATTGCTCCGGTTTGGGAGGATGGTGGAGGTCGGGTAAGGAAAGGGCTAGAGAAGCTTGTTGCTGAAACTGCAAAAAGAGTTCAAATGGCAGTTTGCTGGTGTTCTTCCACCTGGTTCTCATCTCAGACCTCTCAGTTTGTGTAGTTGATATTTTTTTTTAAATCTCTTACTTTCTGTCTTAGAATCAATAACTAACTATGCATTGGTTCCAAGGCAGAAGAGTGGCAGGGCTAGGCAATGGGGGTCAAGTGACTTGGCCAGGGTCACACAGCTAGGAAGTGTCTGAGGTCGGATTTGAACCCAGGACCTCCCGTTTCTAGGCCTGGCTCTCAATCCACTGAGCCACCCAGCTGCCCTTCTATAGTTGCTCTTGAAAGCCCTCTGTCAAAATTAACTCCTTCTTCCTAGCACCTGTTCTAGGAGGCAAATGAATAGAATGTGTAAAATTAACTCCATTTAGTGGACAAAATAGCTCTGTAGCTTCCTGATGGCTGAGAGGTGGAGTGAGATTCCTGGATTTAAAATCAGAGAATCTGGATTCAAATCCTAATTTGGCTCTACCTGGGTCACCTTAGATAAATCATTTAGCCTACCTAGGCCTGTTTCCTCATCTGTGCAGGGTTGTTTGAAGTTCAAATAAAATAATATATAATATATAAACCCTAAAGTGCTACATAAATGCTAGGTATTATTATTATTATTATTATTATTATTATTATTATTATTAACCTCATCATCTCCTTTGGATTTCATTATAACCCCTATGCTGCCTATTCTCACATCTTTCTATCTGGCTGGAGTTTTTTCTCCTGTGCTACAGTATAACCCACTGCCTCCTTGGTATCTCACATTGGCCCTATAGGCATCTGACTCTATATACCTAAAGCAGAATCCAGGGGCATCTGGGTAGCTCAGTGAATTGAGAGCCAGGCCTAGAGACAGGAGGTCCTGGGTTCAAATCTGACCTCAGACACTTCCTAGCCATGTGACCCTAGGCAAGTCACTTGACCCCCATTGCCTACCCTTCCCACTCTTCTGCCTTGGAGCCAATACACAGTATTGACTCCAAGATGGAAGCTAAGGGTTTAAAAAATAATAAAGCAGAACCCAATATCTCTCCAATGGAGGAGGACTTCCAAACCGCTCTTCTCTCACATTTCCCAGTTTGGGTGGAGGGTGCCACACCTTTCCAGGCACCTAGTTTCACACACTCAAAGTCATCCTCAACTCTGCCCTCTCCCCATATCCAGTCTTTTGTCGAGTCTTAGCAATTCTACTCCCCAGCTTCTACTTCAGTCTCTCCCTCTCCACTCCCACAGCTACCACCCCATTGAGGCCCTCACCACCTCCTGAATGGATCATTGCATTAACCTCCAGATTAAGTCCCTTCAGTCTCTTCCCTGCTCCAATTTCTTGTCCACAAAATGGCCAAAGTAATTTTTCCCAAAGGCAGCCCCGTCCACATCACACCCCTACTCACTAAACTCCAGGGGTTCCTATTACCTCTAGGATCAGCTCTAAAGTCCTCTACTTGGCATTTAAACCCCTCTATGGCCCAGCTTCAACCATCTTCCTAGCCTTATTACATTACTCCCCTTCACGCGCTAGGTCCCAGCCAAAATGGCTTTCTTACTGTTTATCATATTCAATACTTCATATATCTACTAAAGCTATCTCTGCCAAAACACAGCAGCTAATCATTTCTTAGCTCGTCTTAATAATAATTTCACCCTTTAAAAGTGGAAGAACCGACAAGAGAAGCTTTGAGTTTGTCCTTGATTCTCACTAACAAGGAGGAACTTATCCATAGAACTAAAGTAATAAGAACAGTGTTAATAATAATAGTGCATAGGTATATATATATATATAT
>NW_025398503.1:0-3294 GCF_016433145.1 Gracilinanus agilis | reverse complement strand
CTTTCTTTCTTTCTTTCTTTCTTTCTTTCTTTCTTTCTTTCTTCCTCCCTTCCTTCCTTCTTTCCTTTTTCCCAAGCAGAAGATCAGTAAGTGCCAGGCAATAAAAGTTAAGTGACTTGCCCTGGGTGGCACAGCTAGAAAGTGTCTGAGGTCAGATTTGAACCCAGGACCTCCCATCTCTGGGCCTGGTTCTCTATCCACTGAGCCACCCAGCTGCCCCATATAGATTGATTTTTTTAATTTAAAAATTGATTTTTTTATTTAAAATTTTAATTTTTAAATGTTTTGTTTTTTGTTTTATTTTATTGATTAGAAAAATTTTCCATGGTTACATGATTCATATTCTTTCTTTCTTTCCCTTCTTCCTACCCCCTCCCATTGCCAATGCACCATTCCACTGGATTTTACATGTGTCATTGATCAAGACTTATTTCCATATTATTGATATTTGCACTAGAGTGATTGCTTAGAGTCTACATCCCCAATTAAATCCCCATCGACCCATGTGATCAAGCAGTTGTTTTTCTTCTGTGTTTCTGCTCCCACAATTCTTTCTTTGGATGTGGATAGCCTTCTTTCTCATAAGTCCCTCAGAAAGGTTTTGGATCATTGTATTGCTGCTAGTAGGGAAGTCCATTGCATTCAATTTTACCACAGTGTATCAGTCTCTGTGTATAAGGTTCTCCTGGTTCTGCTCCTTTCACTCTGCATCAATTCCTGGAGGTCATTCCAGTTCACACAGAATTCCTCCAGTTCATTATTCCTTTTAGCACAATAGTATTCCATCACCAACAGATACCACAATTTGTTCAGCCATTCCCCAATCGAAGGGCATCCCCTCACTTTCCAATTTTGTCACCACAAAGAGTGCAGCTATGGATATTTTTGCCCAAGTCTTTTTCCTTATGATCTCTTTAGGGTATAAACCCAGCAGTTGCATGGTTGGGTCAAAGGGCATACATTCTTTTCAAGCCCTTTGGGCATAGTTCTAAATTGCCCTCCAGAACGATTGGATCAATTCACAACTCCACAAGCAATGCATTAATGTGCCTATTTTGCCCTCCAACATTTATTACTTTTTCTTTGTATAACTTGATTTTTGAAAAAGAGAAGAGGACAGAAGTCTTCAAATTATAGGTTAGCAAGCATGGTTTTGATATTGGGAAAATTCTAGAATGGATTATGAAAAAGACAGTTAGAGAACATCTGGGGAAGCAACAATTAGGAAGAGCCAACAAGTGTTCAACAAGAACAGGTTATAATGGATTAGCCTTTTTTTCATTTTCTTTTGGTGTTGCTAAACTGGTAAGTTGAGAGAATGCTATAACCATAATTTAAATTTTAGCAAAGAAGTCAATAAAGTATCTCAGACTACTGGTTGTAAAGCAGATAGAGAGGTATAGGCTGGACAATAATGCAATTAGACGGATTTTAAAGTGGTTGTACAGAATGAATGAAAATTGTAATTCATTCGTTTCAGTCATGTTTGTCTCTTTGTGACCCCATTTGGGGTTTTCTTGGTAAAGACGCTGGAGTGGTTTGTCATTTCCTTCTCCAAATTGAATGAAAAAGTAGTCAGCTAATGGTTCAATGTCAACACGACAGGAAGTCTCCAGCAGAGTATCCCTGTGATAATGGTCAATAACATGGATCAAGTCATCCAATTTGCAGATGACACTAAGCTGGGAGGGGGAGCTAATAATATGCTGCATGGTTGGCAAGATTCCAAAAGACATTGACAGGCTAAAACATGGGACTGAATCCAATAGGATGAAGTTCAATAAGGATCAATGTAAAGTTTTATACCTGAGTACAAGAAATCAACCTCACAATTTCAAGATGGTGGAGGCTTGGTTAGAGGGCGTTTTATCTGAAAAATATCTAGGGTTTTAGTGAACTGCAAGTTCAAAATAAATCCATTGTATGAGGTGACTCTATGAGTCAGCAGTGGGATGTAGCAGCCAAGAAAGCTAATGGGTTCTTGGGCTGCACTGAGAGAGGCGCAGCTTCCAGGAACAAGGAGGCAAAAGTCCTTCTGTATTCTGCCCTCATCAGACCTCATCAGTATTGTGTTCAATTCTAAACAACAAAATTTAAGAACATTGATAACTGAGTAATGTTCAGAGGAGGGCAACTGGATGATAGAGTGACTTAAGTTCATGTCATATGAGGATCAGTTAAAGGAATGGGGAAATTCATTTAGCCTGTGTAAGAAGGGACTTAGGGAGGGACATAATAGCTGGTTTCAAGTATTTGAAAGCTTGTCATTGGGGAAAAAGGATCGGTCAGCTTGGCACCAGAAGGCAGAACCAAGAGCAAATGGAAGGAAGTAACAAAGAGATAAATTTAGACTCAATGCCAATTAGACAGGGCTTGGGACTGCACCATGTAGGGAATTCCCACATATGGAAACTCCCTTTATCATTGGAGGTAGCCATTTTCTTTGCAACTTATGGATCAGAATAAAAGTTCTTAACCTGGGGTTGGTGAACTTTTTTGGTTGGTGAATATTAAAGTTTTAACATAACTAACTGTATTTCCATATAATTGGTTTCCTTTGTAATTTGATGTATTTTATTTTCTTCAATTAAAAACATTGTTCTGAAAAGGCTTCACAAGCTTTTTAAAGGGGTCCATGACATCTGGAAGTCCACAACCTTAGCAAGTAGCCCAGCCCTGAGAGGATAAGTGAGCTGCCAAAGGTGTAGAGTCAGAACAAGTCAGAGGTGGAGATCTGAACCCAGGTTATCCTGACTTCAAGGTCTCTCATTTAGAACTGTCCAGAAATGGAATAGGCTGACTGGAGAAGTGGTGAACTCCCCATCTCTGGATGTTGAAAACAATTTTTCAGATATATTGGGGGGTTGCTTTCATGTATGGGTTGGGCTGATTAAGCTCAATTAACAAGCATTTATTTATTTCTAGATGCTGAGATCTCTTCCGACTCCCCAAATCTCTGATTCTGTGATTCTGTGTGCTTAGCTCCATGGAGGTAAAGTTTATGTAGTCAATATACTTGTGGACCAATTAACTTCAGTTTGTTCCCTATGACAGTCTACATCTCTCACTTTGGTCACAAACTGACCTAGGAGCCTCTCTGCTAACCACATAAGCTGGCTTTTCCACAAAAGCCTATAAGTTGTAAGAAGACCTAGGGGAAAGTGTGCTATTGGTTTAGAGCAAACATCCATACCAGGATCTTATATTAAGGCTTAGCATCAGAGGTTAGGACTGTATGCAAAAAAGAACACTTCTTTCCTTCCTTCTTTGGCTCCTCCCTTCCCTTCCTTCCTC
>NW_025398502.1:0-7944 GCF_016433145.1 Gracilinanus agilis | reverse complement strand
TAAGCTGCTCTCTCTCTCTCTCTCTCTCTCTCTCTCTCTCTCTCTCTCTCTCTCTCTCTCTCTCTCTCTCTCTCCTCTCTCTGTATTTATCTGCAAGGCTGACGAATGTCTCTGCAGGAAGCCTCAGCACAGAAACCAAAGACTACAAAGACAGAAGTCTACCCTTTTACACTGGGTTGCTCTTATTGTTTTCAACTGCTTTGTGCTTTTCCTGGAGGGAGAGGAGAATCAGACAGTGACTTTTATTTCTCTTTACTCTTGCTGGCAGAAGAGGTGGTGTTGTTCAGGTAGTGGTATGACTAGACCAGTGCAAGTGTGCAAATGGAGCTCTGATTAGCTTTGGGATAGAGAGAATTCCCAGTGTTCACGGTTCCCAACCCTCCTTTGAAAATCCCTACTGAGGTCCAAAGGACAGAAGCTGAGTTGTAGATAGAATGACACAAAATAGTCAAAAGAGTCCTAATAGTCCTGCTCCTGAGATCTTTAACACAGATATCCTCTGGGCCTCCTTCAAATTAAGAATTTAATTCAAAGGTATTTGAATGCTGTCACATTGAGGGGGACACACAAGAATTCTATGATGTGGTCTCATCCTTCAAGGAGTTTATAATGAAAGATGAATAGGAATCATATTTTTTGTTGTTCAGTCATTTTCAGTTCTGCTTGAATCTTTGTAACCCCATTTGGGGTTTCCTTGACAAAGATACTGGAATGATTTGCCATTTCCCTCTCTCATTTTACAGATGAGGAAACTGAGGAAAACATGGCTAAATGACATGCCCACAGACCTAATAAATATATGAGGCCAGATTTGAACTCAGAAAGATGAGTCTTCCTGACTTGAAGCCTGGTACTCTAACCACCTACCTGCTCTATAAATCATATTAGGTGATCTCTAAGGTCCTTCTAGAATCAGAGCCTATCATCATAAGTATATATTTAAGGGCCAAATTTCAAATACAGTCAAGAAATATTCTAGTATAGTCACAGAAGAGAGATGGCCACATGGGCTTGAAAGACTTTGTAGAGAAGGTAGGATTTAGGCTAGGTCCTAAAAAATCAAAATAGATTATTTCAACTGTAAGGAATCTTAAAGATCACTTGGAATGGATCTCAGGTTGTTGGAGTTGGAAGAGACATGTGAGATCATCTAAAGAAGCTTCTTGCATTTGTAGTTGAGTCAAGTGAAGCCCAGAGAGGTCAAATGATTTGTTCCAGGGTCACAGAGTTAATTAGTGGCATAGTTAAATCTGAAATCTCTTGTCTCTTGACTTTTAGTTCTCTTCTTTCCCTACTATACCATTACATTATAGGTCATTGAGGAAGAGATTTAGGGCTAGAAAAGACCTCAGTATCTACTTCAATCCTCTCTTTATAACTCAGGAAACTTGAGGCCCAGAGAAGGTCTGAACTGGTCCTGTTGCTTCTTTCTTAGAGTATTGAGTATTGTGTTATTCTAGAATCTCAGGGAACAGCTCAAGGCTAGGGAATCTGAAAGCTTTCAGTGATCCCTAATTGGTCTGATACGAGGCTACCCCCTGATCTGAACTCTATAAGTTCCTGACCTGAAGTCTGTGCAAGAGTAAATTGCTACTGGATTCTGTCCCTAGAAACCAATTGGAAAGCTCTGTTGGCTCAGAATGGCAGAATTGTATGCACTCCTTTGGCCTATGATTCCTGACTTAGTTATTTCTTTGTAGGCCAAACTAAAGAGCCCACTCTGGTCTGGGTTCTGAGCCACACTGATACTTCTTTTGCTACTGATTTCTGAACTGGTTTATTTCTTGGTATGATGCCAAAGGCCTCTCTATCCAGGAATGACTTTTCCCTGGGCAAATTTCCTTTTCAGTCTTTTCTGGATTTGTGACCTAGAACAGGGTAGAGGGTAACAAAGCTATCAGCTGTTTCTGTCAAAATGCTCTGGCATGGGTATGGAGGTACCCTGTACAAATTGTTGATCTCAAGTATAGCCTCTCCCTGCAGGCTGCAGTGCTTCTCAAGCAGTCTCAAGTCATCCCTGCTAAGCTTCCTGTCTGTCTCCTGATACCACACTTGTGTGGCCAAATGATTCATTGTGAATTTTTCTTGATGTCCCTGTCAGGATTTGCAAGATCTGTTTGGAGAAGACTGAGGAGTAAAGTTCACTGTAATGCAACCTACCACTGATGTTTTGCTTTTTGTTTTTCCATTATGTTATTGGGTCAAATATTCTTCTAGTTCTATTTGCTTCTTTCTGTATCAGTTAATGTAAATCTTCCTTTCCCCCTGAAATTGTTCCTTTAATTCCCCTTCCAGAAAAATATCTTTTATAACAAAGATTTTTTTTTTTAATAGAGGAAGAAGGGGATAGCCAGATGGCTCAGTGGATTAAGAGCCAGGCCTAGAGACTGGAGGTCCTGGGTTAAAATATGACCTCAGACACTTCCCTAGCTGTGTGACGATGGGCAAGTCACTTAAACCCCCATTTCCTAGCCCTTACTATAGAACCAATACATAGTATTGATTCTAAGGCAGAATATAAGGGTTTAGTGGGGAGGGGAAATAGAGGAAGAAGAGGAAAAAATACATAAAAACCAAATACTACATCAAAACATCTGACACACATGGGCCCAGAATGTTCTAGAGCAGTGATTCCCAAAGTGGGCGCCACTCCCCCCTTGTGGGTGCTACAGCAATCCAGGAAAGATGGTGATGGCCACAGGTGCATTTATCTTTCCTATTAATTGCTATTAAAATTTTTTAAAATTAATTTCCAGGGGGCTAAGTAATATTTTTTCTGGAAAGAGGGTGGTAGGCCAAAAAAGTTTGGTAACCATTGTTCTAGAAGGACCAACCTATTTTTCTGGTAGTGTTTTTCATGATCTTGGTTTTGCATTAAATAGTACTTTACTGCTTGGTGACCATTAGTACTAGCCTATTGATCAGTTGTCTTCCAGATCTAAGGTACTGCAATGGACTTTTGAAAAGAGCTGGACCCTAATAGTAGCTGGAATCTAAGCTCTGGAGCCTACCATCCTTTGAGTTGCTAAGTCTTGGTCCCAGGTACCAGTCTTTGCTTTAGCCTGATTCTTTTTCTTTAAAAGACTCCTTTTCTTTTAAATTTTTTTTTTATTTTAAGGGCAGAGTAAAGGTCTATTTTTTTTCTTTGACACTTTCATCTATAAATGTTCTATTTAAAAGTCTATTGACCTAAGGTGAAAATGACCAAAACCTCTAGTTCTTATAAGATACAAAAAGGTCTTCAAACATTTAAAAAGTTACAGTGTAGACCTTTCAAAGTGACCTAAGCTGAAAATGGCCAAAACCTTTAGTTGTTCCAAGATACAAAAGGGTCTTCAAATATTCCTAAATTACAATGTAGGCCTTTCCACTTGTGTCCCCGAATTATAATATAAACTCCTTAATAGCAGAGGACTATTTTTTTAAATCCCAGCTCTCTTTATTGGGACTGAACTAAATAGTCATTTAATGAAAACTTGTAGAATTCAGTTGTTGAATAAATTGAAAAGACCAAGAATTGGAATGACCAAAGAATGAATCGGGTTAAAAGATTAACTAGAAAAAGATGTAACTGGGTCTATAACCTTTGCAACTGGTTTAAAGCTTATGGAGCACTTGGCTCTGGAGTTCTGAGCTGCAGAAGGACTAAAATCAATTTGTCATCCACCCTGAATGTGGCATCAATTTGGTGAACCCCTGGGAATAGGAGCCACCAGGCTGCCAAACCAAATCAGGTCAGAAACTGAGCAGGTCAAAGATTCTGTGCCAATCAGTAGTTTGATTAGCCTGGGAGTAATTTCTAGCCTTCTAGCCTAGATGAGATAAAAAAGACCCAGGTTGAGAAAGAGAAAGAGAGAATCAGTCAGAGATAGGGAGACGCAAAGAAAATATGATATAACAGAAATATAGACAATAAAACCAAAACCATAGAGAGTTGGAATTTCTTTCCCAGGCATCTAAGACTTCAGTTTAAATGGAGATACCTTTGAGAGAAAGCACATATAAACATGAGGATTATGAAGGTTTTCCAAGACTTGGCCTTCTAGACCACAAACCCCAAAGTTGACTAAGATCCTGAAAGTGTCCTTGGCAGTGTCTGGAGGCCAATATCATTTGAACCATAAATGCTTTCTTTCTATCAGTCATGATTAAGGGAAGTCAAAGGGCTGGGTCTTATATACTGGAATTAATTTGCCACTGATTGAAATGGGGATTGGTGAAAGAGGGGTTGGATGCAAAATGGTGAAAGTTACAGAGTAAAACAGAATGTTAGTGGCAGACAGAATCAAAGGATTTTTGCACAGAAAGGGACTTTAATAATTGAGAATCAGTCATAAAAACTTAGGAACAACGACATTGTACAAAAATCATCTTTGAAAGATTTAGCAATGGTATGGCTGGATCAAAGGGCAGGCAATCTTTTAAAGCCCTTTGAGCATACTTCCAAATTGCCATCCAGAATGGTTGGCACAACTCCACCAGCAATGCATTAATGTCCCAATTTTGCCACATCCCCTCCAGCGTTCATTATTCTCCCCTGTTGTCATTTTAGCCATACCATTGCTGGGTTTGTACCCCAAAGAGATCATAGATAAAAAGACTTGTACAAAACTATTTATAGCTGCGCTTTTTGTGGTAGCAAAAAACTGGAAAATGAGGGTATGCCCTTCAATTGGGGAATGGCTGAACAAATTGTGGTATATGTTGGTGATGGAATACTATTGCGCCCAAAGAAATAATAAACTGGAGGAATTCCATGTGAACTAGAAAGACCTCCAGGAATTGATGGAGAGTGAAAGGAGAAAAGCCAGAAGAACATTGTACACAGAGACTGATACACTGTGGTAAAATCAAATGTAATGGACTTCTGTACTAGCAGTAATGCAATAACCCAGGACAACTCTGAGGGACCTATGGAAAAGAACGCTATCCACATGCAGAGGAAGAACTACAGGAGAGGAAATACAGAAGAAAAACAACTGCTTGAACACATGGGTTGATGCAGACATGATTGGGGATGTAGACTCGAAATGACCACACCAATGCAACTATTAATAATATGGAAATAGGTCTTGATAGATGAAACATGTTAAAACCTGTGGAAATTCATGTCAATTATGGGGGAGGAGGAGCTTGGGCGGTGAAGGAGAAAGTAAGAACATGAATCATGTAACCATGGAAAATTTTTCTAAAAAATTTAAAAAATTTAAAAAATGAAGGACTTAGCAACTCTCAGCAATACAATGATGCAGGACAATTCGGAAGGAATTATGCCAAAGAATACTTTCTACCAGAGAAAGAACTGAAAAAGCAGTTTGTGTTTTTATTTTGGAGTTTGGGTTTTATATGAGTATTTTCTTTCAAAAATGACCAATAAAGAAGTAAGTTGTGTATGATAAAAAAAAGTATAACCCAGATAAACTTGCTTACCATCTCTGTGAGGGGGGAGGGAAGGGAATAAAGGTGGCAATTTGGATCTTATGATTCTGAAAACATGTTGAAAGTTATTATATTTAATTAGGAAAATAAAAGATAAAAAAAAAGAAAATAAGGAATAGATAATTTCTAGTCCCTTCATTTTATAGAAGATGATATTGGTAACTAGAGAGGTAAAGTAACTTGTCCAGAGATATATAAATAGTGTCAGACCAGAGATTCAAATTGAGGTCTTCTGATTCCTTTGTCTAGTCCAGTGATTTGAACCTATGGCATGCATACAGAGCCCTTTCTGTGGACACACTTGCAGTTGCCTGCCAGAATTTACTAAAAATCCAGAGGGACTCAGGGTGAAACTGTTCTCCTCCCCCTCTCCATGGACCTGAGGACATTCCTCACTTCACTGGTCCTTCTGCCCAGCAGCCCAATGGAAGCATTTTCCCCTCCCTTGTCTGGATTAAGGTCCTGGGGTGGGGAGGCTCACATGCTGCAAGAGGGTGCAGTGCAGACTTTAGTGAAGGCAATTCCCATGGTGTGGTTGGAGAGGAGCTAGCTTTGAGGGGAGCATAGCTCATGGTGTGGCACATAGCTGGAGGGGAGTAGAGTGCTCAGGCCACTCTCCTTCCCCTCTCCACACGTGCCTCTCAGCATCTGCCCTCCTGCCTAGCAGCCCAATGGGAGTGCTTCCTCCTTCCCCTGTCTAGGGTAAGAAGGGGGGCAGGTGAGACAGCACAGGGTGGGGTGGGGGAGATGGAGCAAGGCAGTCGTCTAGGGAGCCAAGCATTGCACTGGGTCTGAGAAGTGGGGTAGAGATTGAGGCCTGGCACTCTGTCCCTAAAATGTTTGCCATCAAATCGGGACATTAATGCATTGCTGGTGGAGTTGTGAATTGATCCAACCATTCTGGATGGCAATTTGGAACTATGACCAAAGGGTGCTAAAAGACTGCCTACCCGAGGTTCCAGGTTAAGATGGCGGCAGAGTAAGAAGCAGCTCTTAACCTCTCCTGACCAAAACACACAAAAATCCTCAAGGGGACATAAAAACAAGTCCAGACGAATGGAGGAACCCCCACAACAGGGCACAGCGTGGAAGGTACGTGGAATCGAGGCATTTCCATGCTATAAAGGGGTGAAACAGCCCTCACGAAATCGCGGGCTGAGCAACCACCCCACCCCACCCCCTCCACACACAACATCTATAGTGCCGAAGCCAGCTAAAAAGAAATAGAGCAAGTTTGGGGCACCCATCACGTCATTGGCAGCTCCGGGGCCTGTTCCTGAGAGCAGCAAGACTTAGGACCCCATTAAGCCAAAAAACGCAGGCGAAATCTGAGCGCGGGAGCAGGACACAGGGCGCAGAGCGCAGACTGAGAGCGCAGGCACTGCGGAGGCGTGGGTGGAGGCAGACACAGCCAGGAACTAAAGCCTAAGTGGGGAACCAGCGTGGTCAGGTATACGACTGTGGAAGCAGCGCCCTGAGACTTGTAAAGGAACCTCCGGCAGAGGATCAAGCAAGGGGGTCCACCAGGGGGCTTGATCTTGGGAAAAACCAGAACTCAGACCTCAGGAGCCAATAGATCGCGGACAGACACTGAGCGCGAGGATAAATCTGAGAAGCTGCTGGGCTAACAATGGCTACTCAGTCTCAGGAAGTTCAGAAGAGAAAGAATAACAACAAGAAAAAGAAGTCTTTAACACTCGACAGCTTTTACACAGAGAAAATCCAGACAACCGAGCAAACAGAGGAGGAGAACAAACAAGCATCCGGACCCTCCTCAAATAAGGAAAACTCCTCACAAGCTATGGAAGAGTTCAAAACTGAGATTTTGAGGAAAATGGAAGAGATCTGGCAAGAAAATAACTGTTTAAAAGGTAGAATCATGCAATTGGAAAGTGAGGCTCAGAAATTGAACACCAGAAATGACCAGATTGAAAAGGAATACCAGAAGATTATGGCCGAAAACCGAAAGATTATAGCCGAAAATCAATCCCTAAAGGCTAGAATTGAGCAAGTAGAAACTAATGATCTCTCAAGACAACAAGAACAAATAAAACAAAGCCAAAAGACTGAAAAAATAGAAGGAAACATGAAATATCTCAATGAGAGAGTGACAGACCAAGAAAACCGGTCTAGAAGAGACAATTTGAGAATAATTGGTCTTCCAGAAAAACCAGAAATTAATAGAAACCTGGACTCCATACTAACAGAAATAATTCAGCAAAATTGCCCTGAAGTCCTACAACAAGAGGGCAATATAGACATTGAAAGGATTCATAGAACACCTGCGGTATTCGATCAAGAAAGGAAAACACCAAGAAATATCATTGCAAAATTCAAGAGTTTCCAAGCAAAAGAAAAAATCTTACAAGAAGCCAGAAAGAAACAATTCAAATATCAAGGAGCACCAATCAGGATCACACAGGATCTGGCAGCCTCAACGCTAAAAGACCGCAAGGCGTGGAATACAATATTCAGAAAGGCAAGAGAGCTGGGCCTGCAACCACG
>NW_025398501.1:0-1905 GCF_016433145.1 Gracilinanus agilis | reverse complement strand
TATATATATATAAATTTGCCTCTTACACTATCCAAAGAATTATTAAATATCTCAGTTACTATACTCTTTCCTCGTCCAGTCCTTTCTCAGATACCTAGATTGACAAATAAGAACCCACTGTGAATCCAAGCTGTTTCCCTGCTTGTTATCCATCTATCTGTTAACCCAGCTATTCCCGAGCTCAGTGCTGTACCTGTGTTCATTTATTTAGTATTCCTAGTTTCCCAGTTAGTTTATTCCAGTTTTCCTTGTTTTAGTACTCAGTAAATAATTGGTAAATTGATGAACCAAGAAGGGGAAGGCCAGGAACACAGAGCCATGGAACTCTTTGGGCCACTGGAGGCAGCATAAGGGAAATGGAGAAACTGAGAAAGTGAGGAGGGGGTCTTTGGGGAAATAAAAATGATATTTTAAATCTATCTAAGAATAGTATGAGAAAGAATAGCAAACCTGTATACCTATGCACATGAAAGTCCAAGATAATACATTCCTTAAAGCCTTTATTGTCCTCAAAAATATAGTTAATAAAGAGATGTCCCTCAATTGGAAAATGGCTGAACAAATTCTAGTATATGATGGTGATGGAATACTATTGTGCTATAAGGAATGATGAACAGGATGATTTCTGAAAGAGTTGGAAAAACCTACATGAACTGATGCTGAGTGAAACAAGCAGAACCAGGAGAACATTGTACACCATAACTGAAATACTGTGGAACGATCAGATGTGATAGACTTTGCTACTAACAGCAATACAATGATCCAGGACAATTCTGAGGGACTTATGAGAAAGAATGCTGTGTCCACCTCTGAAGAAAGAACTGGTGGAGTCGGAATGCAGATGAAAACATATGATTTATCACTTGTTTATTTGGGTTTAGGATTTGGAGTTTTGGTTTTATAAGATTATTCACTTACAAAAATGAATAATATGGAAATATGTTTTGAGTGATAACCAGTACGACTCAAATTGAATTGCTTGTCAGCTATGGGAGAGGGGAGGGAAGAAGGGAGAGTAACATTAATCATAAATTTGGAAAACTTTTGTATAAATTTGTTATTAAAATAAAATAAAGGTAAAACAAAAAAAACAAAACAAAACAGATAAGATGAAACATATTGACATACTATATATGAAAGGACAATGGTTCCTTGGACTTTATTTCCATTGGGGATTCTCCTTTCCTTTTTCCATTGTGTTTGTTGGGAATTCCCCTCTGTCCAGATGTTTTGCCTTCTCTTCCAGTCTTTGGACCTCTCTTTCCTATGGCAGAAGTTATTGGGTAGGGAAAGAAGATGAACAATGAAAAGTGCTTAGAAATCCTGAATGGGAGGCACGATGGCATCACCTCTCTCCTTAAGAGGGACACCCCAAAGGTGCTACCTTTCTGTCGATGCCTAAAGAATTTTTTGCTTTAGGATGACCCCAAACAAGTGGAGTTCTGGGAGGGAAAAGTTGGTGGAAATTTTGGGCTTTTTGCCTCCGTATCAGTAGCAGGATCTCATCCTGGTTCTCTTCTCTCCCTCTCCTCCCCTCCTCCTCCCCTTGGCTGGATGGGAAGTCCGGGGAGGAGAGGGTGGAGAGAGAGGTCAGAGCGGTGGGATCCGGGCTCCTCCCCCCAGCTCTCTTCGGGTTCAGCTCCTTGGCTCTGGACCGGAGCCTGGGAGCCTGTCAAGGGTCTCCGAGAGATCGAGGCTGGACTTGCTGGTGCAGTGCCCCTGGTTTCCGGGAGATGGCTCATTCCCTTTTTCCTCCTTTTGCTATTGTCCTACCCGTGGTTGCTGTACTCTGCTAGCAAGCAAGCTTGATCTCCTCTTTGGGTCTCTCTCCCTCCCTCCCTTCCTCCCTCTACCCCTCCCCCCCTCAGTCTGTGTATCTCTCTCTCTCTCTCTCTCTCTCTCTCT
>NW_025398500.1:0-7806 GCF_016433145.1 Gracilinanus agilis | reverse complement strand
TATATATATGTATATATATATATAAACACACATATAAATACAAACACACACATGTAAAAATATATCATGTGTTTCTCTGGGAAAAAAACTTTCATAATAGGTATGTCTAGGAAAAATTGGTCCAAGTATCTGTCTAGATCTTTATAAATTCAAAATCTACAGACCATATTTATAAAGCAAGAAAGGATATGAGTGTCATCTAATTCAATATCCTCATTTTCTATATGAGGAATCCAAAAATATGAAAAGTAAAGGGATTTATCTAAGCTCACACATGTAATAAATATCAGAGTTGAGATTTGAACCTAGGATCCTAACTTAAAAGTCAATTTTTATTCTACTCTACCATATAATATTTTTCATTCCTTCTGTTACCTTCTACAAAATGTTTCCCACATCCCTGGCTTTCCTTCATGTGTGTGGAGAACACATTTATTTCAGGTTCTCTGAGTCAAAGAAAGTGTTCAGAGTATCTCTAGTGATGATGTAGCCTTGGAAAATGTCCTCTTGGTCCAGGAATGAGGCATTATAATTATGGTATTGCCAGTTTATGGGGCCTAAGAATGACAATACTTGGTATCAGTTTTTCTTGGCATTGGATTTTTATTGTTTGCTTCTATGAAAGTGAGAAATATGCACATTTTTAGAAGCCTGTCTGTCTGTTTGCCTTAGAGATAGATGTTCCTTTTTTTCCTGCAACTCTAATTTAAAAGAAAAAAAATCAGAGGATTTGTTCATGCGAAAATTTCATATCCAGTCCTCATTCCTCTGTATGTGTTTGAATAAAACAATAACATAGAAACTGTTTTAAGTGGTGTTCCCTCTACTGGGAGAGTCAATGCTGAAAATAAATTCCTAAGGCTAGTGTTTTAAAAGTAATCATATAAATTTAAATGATCCGTCAGTATGCTCACTGTACCATTTGACTGATTCTTCACTAGGCAGATGTGCTAAGGGCTTGGGGAGGTTGAGCATACAGTCTCAGAGCTCTGCTGGTCATTGAGTCTATCATAGCCTGGTGAGTAGCTAATTTGTGTATCAAGATTTTCCTGTCAATCAATATTCAGAGTATGAAAAGTGCCTATTCATGCAGAGATTGTGGGCCCAGCTGACTATAGGAGAGCAGGTCCTATAATCTGTTGGGTCTAATACATATGAAGAGAAGAGAACAGATATTTTCTCCATCCTATCAACCCAACCCCATAAAACCATTAAAGATTAAAGATGTAATTAAAGATCACTATGATGTTTTTCCCTGTGTTAATTTATATTTTAAAATACACTGAGTTAATCTCAGTTCTCAGAACGTGAAGGGTTCTGAGAAGTCAAATATAAATTAAAAGTGAAGTAAACTCATGAACAGGTAAAGAATTTAAGAAAACAATTAGCTGATGTGAGGATTTTTTTTGCTCTGAATTAACATTTTTTCATCATTGTTTAGTGGAATGGAGTGCAATTAGGCCCTTAATGAACATATGGTATGCAAATGACTGAGCAGTTGAGGACTATGTGCTCAGCACAACTTGCGGAAAGATCAGTTGAAACCTAAATTTAAGTTGGAATCTGGTAGTCTGTGATGGAAAGGTTGGGAAGTAATTGAGTGGGGAGGTAGAGGGTGTGAAGAGCATTAGGAACATTGTATGGGACTCATTTAGTGATTCTTCATTTTTTTTCACTACAATTATATTTGCTTTTGAATAGTTTCCCACTCATTTTTTTTCCCATAGTGGCTATGTAAAAGATATGCTACCTTTTGGATTTGTAAAATGGCAAATAAAATATCTCTCACAAAGAGTTTTCACATTGTCACATTTTAGTGCCTTATATAACTCCTATCTCTTTTTTCCACCTTTTCTAGCCTCTCCCTCTTTTTGCCTCTTCCCCTCAACAAACACATTCCAAAAATCTTACATTTGTGAAATTAAAGGCATAGATCCAGATAATCTAAAAGAAATCAATGATCATCTTATTCTTTCAGTATTTAATATTAGTAAATTGTCAACCTCCCATGGAAATAGGAGTCAACAAATTGTGCATAAGTAACCTTAGGAGCTCCATGTTGACTTAGAAATCATGCACTGATATTATCTATGTTTTGGATTTTCATTTATTTGGTTTAATATTTCCTAGATTATATTTTATTTAGTTCCAGAAGAACCTTATGGTCCACTTGAAGAGCATGTTTGATATATTTGGTCCAGTATCCACTACTATCATATTGCTATCATATTGCCTTTAGATTCTTTTCTAGTGTTCGTTAAGGTCATAAATATGAAGCTAGAAGAGATCTCAGAGGATTTCTAATCCAGTTCTCATATTTTGCACAAGAAACATTTTAAAGATGGGTTTCACAGAAGATAAATGAACTAGTTAAGGTAAAACAAATAAAATAGGGAGTATGAAAGATAAAATTGGAACTCAGACCTTTTTATGCTAGAACTAGTAGTATTCATAACCAGTAAGTGAGTCAAAAGTTCATGAATTCACATGTTCTTTCTGGTACAACTTCTTACGTAATACAACGGGTGTTTTAATTGTTCTGCAATAGGGTATAGATATGTGGTAATATGAACTATAAGCAATATATATATTTATAAGTATGTATATGTATATACTTATATATCGCTGTTTATTTAACTATAGATGTATATTTTTGCTTTTGTGCACTGCCACACATTTAGTACATGGCCATGCATGAGACATTTCCATTTTCTATAAGTAGGCACCACAGTGAACTTTGAGCTCATTTTTGTCTTTTTCCTGAAAAGAAATCAAACCCAACCCTCTGATACTAATGAGAGATTATATAGCAAATGAATGCAGCATTGTTCAAATTGCAGGTACATGTGCACAATTTAAATGGCTTAATGAATTGTCTTTTTAGAATTGATTTATGAAATTGAACATTCACTGACCTGAAACAGCCCTGTTATTTCAGTACTGGAGTGAGCAGAAGCTGCCAGTAGTGTTGTTCTGTGCCAGATTGTTTGTAGGAACTCAATGACTCCAAACATTGGCAGCTTCAAAATTATTTTTATGACAACTTTATGTGAATATTTTTTAAAAGGGAAGGGGGAATGGATATTTACTTAGTCTCCAGTTTCAGTTTTGCTTATAGAAACTCAATTGGGATTGGTCTCTGTGATAATTGCTTTTGGCTAAGCAATTATTCCATTGATTTTATGTACATAATTTACTTTCAGATAATAATAATTGCAAATAATAATAATTAAGTAATATTTAACATTAATCTGGGCAGCTAGGTGGTGCAGTGAAAAGAGTGCTAAGCCTAGAGTCACGGAAATCTGAGTTCAAATCCAGCCTTACTCATTTAATTAGCTGCGTGGTGATAGGCAAGTAATTTATCCCTATCCCCCAAGAATCAGACACAACTTAAAAACAACAAAATTTTCTAGGGCTTTAATATTTGGAAAGTACTTTGAATATGCATTATCTCATTTAATAATCAAATGATCAGATTCACTAAAGCAAATGGTTATAAAAGAAGTAGTCACACCTTCATGATTGGTTCACTGAAACATTAAATTTCTCTAAATATTATGACTCATTATTCAATTCAACTCAGCAAGAATTTATTAAGCACTAGATGTATGCCAAGTGCCATTCTAGGTCTTAAAGGCACAAAGATAAATATATTCATTGGAGTGGGATGCTTCCAACTAAATGATGCTGAAATACCCTTCACATTATTTGGATACTGTGGGAACCACAGAAGATCAATAAGCGCTTATGTTTTGAATTTGTGGGGTGAGGTATAAGGTATTGAGTGACTCTTGAAGGACCTCAGAGTTCCTACATGCTTTTCTTATCCTATATCCTTTGAGATACTTCGAACCTTTCTAAATAACTCATATTTTACAAGTTATTCCTTTGGTTCCTGAAAGTAAATGAAAAGTTTTCAAATTACCCTAAAGGTATTTATATTCACCCCTAAGCTAGTCTAGATGCCTTATAAGCTCTGAGCAAAGTTAGTGGCCAAAAACTGTGATCCAGTTTTGTTTGTATATCCCTAGGGCATCTGGGAAAGAAAATAGGAGATAGGAATATGAGATCAGGTACATAAAAGGAAAGGAAGATCCAGCAACAAAAATATATCAATTTATACTGAATGAAAAATAACTTGAATACAAACTGAACAACATGATTGCATTGGTTCTCAAGTGTATATAAGCAGAGTCGAGGTATTCTTTTGATTTGTTAATAGTGCATCATATTGAGTAAGGACTTAAATACTATAATGAATATAGTGCAGTGATTAAGTAAGTCCTCAGTCTTTCAAAACTAAAAATTTCTACTGAATTGAAATATTCTTTGAGATTTTTGGAGTCTAAGAAATATAGCAAAAATGAAGAAAAGCCTACCTGTCTCCTTAAAATAGTATAGATCACAGATTAAGTGGAAGGATTGCCATTACATTTTTTTAAACCCTTAACTTCTGTGTATTGGCTCCTTGGTGGAAGAGTGGTAAGGGTGGGCAATGGGGGTCAAGTGACTTGCCCAGGGTCACACAGATGGGAAGTGTCTGAGGCCAGATTTGAACCTAGGATCTCGCATCTCTAGGCCTGACTCTCAATCCACTGAGCTACCCAGCTGCCCCATGCCTTTACAGTTTGATTCCCTCCTATTACAGAGGTGAAAATTTAGTTTAAAATAGATTATGATCTACCAGAGTTTGCACAATTAGTAACTGAGAACCATGAGTAAAACACAAATCCTTTTATTAGAACGCTAGTGTCCCTTCCATCTCAACATAATACCTCAGATAGTCTGGACTTTATTATTTCCCACGTTATTGAAGGAGCGTGTAGATGTAATTGTTGAATCATTTGTGGTATTTGAAGATTCATGGAGAAATGAGCATGTGTTTAATGAGGATCAGAAATAGAAAGAAAGGTGCTGGAGGCAGGTCCTATCAACTTAGTAGAATCAATTGGTAAATTTATAGGGGGAACATTTATACTTCAGAAATTGGCAAATGCTACAGATCAGAACTTGACTTATTATTTTGTTAATTGTTTAGACTTTTTAAGTCATGGAGAAAAGAACATTTTGAAGCTATCTTATCATCCTAGTGGATAAAATAGTAGGATCATGAATGTAAAACTAGAAGAGACCTCCGAATCCATCTCCAACTCTCTTCTAGTCTAACTGCATCAGGTGTAGTTTGGTGGCACAGTAGATAAATTGCTGGGCTTGGATTTAGGAATATCTGGGTTCATGTTTGATATTTACTGTGTAACCCTAGGCAAATTGCTTAGCCTCTGTTTTCCTCAGTGTTATCAACTCAAAAATAAGATACTAAGAGCATTTCAGAAAATTGTTGTTAGGAACAAATTAGATAATATTTGTAAAGCACTTAGCAGAGTATGTGGCACATAGTAGGTGATATATGGCTGCCTATCTCCTCTCCTGTTTGCTTTAACAGGACCTGGTACATAGTACATACTATATAAATGCTTATTCCATTCCACTTTCCCTTCCATAGTGCTGAGCAAAGAATAGATACTAAATAAATGTTTATTTCCTTCTCTTTCCCTTCATGGTGATAATATACTAGTTGGATTCAAAATTGATATAATGACTGGACAGAGTGTGTTCATTATTGATAAACATCAGTGAAGATGGAGATTGCCCCTAGACTTGTATAGGACTCCCTTCTTGTTTCTATTCCATTTAATAATGCATTTAATAACTTGGATGAAGCCATGGGTGGAATACTTACCAAAACAATGGTGATCCTGAAATGCTAGAAGCACTATCTAATATGATTTATAGTTAAGTGGAATCTGAAAAGTGTTATTAAGCTAGAATAACGGGTAATAATAATGATGCTAAAGATATGGCACTTTGGACAAAAAAAATCACAGATTCAAGCAAAAGAAAAGTACAGCAAGAGAAAGGAAGATTTGGTTGAACAAGAGTGTCTATATAAATACAAGATTATTGCAACCAAAAATATAATGATGATAAAATAAAAGTTTCATCATTAAGTAACGTGTCCAGACTGAAGAAGGCTTGTGAACATAACTCTGCCTTTCCTGTGCCATACACATCTATAATATAATGTTCAATTCTAGATGTTTTATTTTAAAGGAAGTGGATATCCAAGCAATGACAACTAAGGATATAAAAGGACTTTAAATTCTATTCTGTGAGAATATTGATAATTTCTTGAAAGATGATGTTTAGACTCCTTTTATGATCACGGCTTTCAGATAACCTAACAATTCTTTTTTTTTTTTAAATCCTTACACTCCAACTATAGTAAGGTAAGGTTAAGGTTAGGTAGATTTCTAGACACTTAGATGAAATAGTCCTTAGTGCCAGTTATCAGAAGTCCTAGGTTTGGGAAGGTTTCCAGGAAGAAACTGACAAGTTACCACACTTATAAATCAGAGTTTTATTTAAACTAGGGCAGGTAGGGAAAGGGGAGTGGGATGATCTAACTGGGTATTTAAATATAATTCCTCCCACCAAAGTCCAATAGGATTTAAATAAACGTTAACTACATTAAATCTCTACCTACAGATCCTAGCTACATGTACTATCTCTTAACCAGAAACCTGCCCCCCGCCAACCCTTTTGCTAGTAATCAGAGTAAGGGAAAGCTGGAAGATATGCAGGTCCACTGGATCAAAAAGGGAGATGACTCATAAACAGTTGTGTTCTGGGGTTGGCAGGAGTCCAGTAGAATCACAGCAGTAGCAGGTATAGATCCAATAGGAAGGGGAGTAAGGACTTTACTCACAGAAGTCCACCTGTAGAGTTTAAACCAAACTCAACCACTTCCTAGACAGTAAAAGGCTTATAGGAGAAGTCCACATACACTGTCTCTTCCTCCAGAGAGCAAGTCCAAAACCCAACTGTCCCAGCAGAGTCACTGTCACCAGAGTTCTGGAATTTTATCTCTGCCTCTTCTTTGGCACTTCCTACTTTCTCTCTGATTTCCTTATAACACATCTTAGAATGTATACTCAGTATTAATCCAGGGCAGAAGGGTGGTAAGGGATAGGTAATTAGAGTTTATTGTCTTTCCCAGTGTCATACAGCTAAGAAGTGTCTGAGACCAGATTTGAACCTTGTACCTCCTATTTCTAGGTTTGACTCTCTATCAGCAGATTCACTTAGCTGTACCTTGTCTAATAATTTTTAGATTATCTTTCCTGGATTTATTTTCCAATTGAGTTGTGTCCCCCAAATTATCCATAGTTTATTCTTTTTTTCATTCCTTTCACTTTATTTGATTGTTTTTTTTTATGTCTTGTGGAGTTATTTGCTTTCCCTAATACAATTCTAATTTTTAATAAATTATTTACTTCAGACCTTCTTTTCCATTCCACCAATTCTTGTTTTTAGGAAATAATTCAGTGAATTTTTGTGTCTCTTTATCAATTAGCCTATTCAGTTTTTAAGATATCTTTGTCTTCAATGTTATTTTGTGCCTCTTTTAGCATGCTTTCCAGTTTTTTTTCACTATTTTCCTACATTGCTATCATTTCTTTTGTCAAATTTTCCCCTACTTCTCTTATATGATTAAATCATTTTTTTCAGTTCCCCCAGTAATTCTTTTTTGGACATCAGACCAATTCATATTTTCCTTGGAGGCTTTGGATATAGTACTGACCTAATTGTTTTCTTCTATTTGTGTTTTGGTCTTCCCTGTCACCAAAATTAACTTTCTAATTTTCTTTCTTTCTTTCTTTCTTTCTTTCTTTCTTTCTTTCTTTCTTTCTTTCTTTCTTTCTTTCTTTCTTTCTTTCTTTCTTTCTTTCTTTCTTTCTTTTG
>NW_025398499.1:0-1911 GCF_016433145.1 Gracilinanus agilis | reverse complement strand
ATTGTGCTAAAAGGAATAATAAACTGGAGGAGTTCCAGGCGAACTGGAGAGACCTCCGGGATCTGATGCAGAGCGAAAGGAGCAGAGCCAAAAGAACATTGTACACAGAGACTGATATACTGTGGTAAAATTGAATGTAATGGGCTTCTGTACCAGCAGCAATGCAATGACTCAGGACAATTCTGAGGGATTTATGGTAAAGAATGCTACCCACATTCAGAGGAAGGACTGCAGGAGAGGAAACATATAAGAAAAGCAACTGCTTGAACGCGTGGGTCAGGGCTGACATGATTGAGGGTGTGGACTTGAAACTACCACACCAATGCAACCACCAACAATTGGGAAATTGGTCTTGATCAAGGACACATGACATAACCAGTGGAAAAGTGCGTCGGCCATGGGTGGGGGGAGTGCGGGGGGTGAAGGGGAAAATAGGAGCATGAAACATGTAATCATGTTAAAAATGATTATTAATAAATGCTAAAAAAAAATCTATCTAGGGTGAACCTTCTGGAATTGATCCCCTCAATAGTCTAAAGCCCATATATAGGAGGTGTCCCTCCCTTCAGGGTCACAAAGCTTGCTGAGAAGAAATGTTAACCCTTCGTGTACCTTAGACCCTATGTGACACACGAAGCACCATGTTTGATGGGAGTTCAAATGCTCCACCTGCCAATCTTGGTGAAGGCTTCTCAGGAACACCCAAACAGGAAGTTAAAGCTGAAAAACCTTTGCAAAGTAATTTTTGGCAAGGAGACCAGCCCTACTCTGACAGGCCCCCATAATAGTTCCAGATACTCCTGTAGCATTCCTCAACACAATAAACTCAAATAAACAAAATAAAATAAACAAAAAATAAACTGTGAGTGAGAACTTTACGATCTAAGATGAAAGTCCCCCAGACATAGACCCCAGCCAGCGACCCCTCTGGCTGCAGCATCTAGTCCTTGGCCCACCTTCCCCAAAACTTCTCACACAAGCACAGGTCAACAACTTTTAAACCTGAACCAATTGAGAAAAATAAAAACACGATGTTACTTGTTCAAGGAGACTACTCTCCCTTCATTAAAAAACTCAAAAGTCTCAATTACCAGAGAACAGAACATCTTTAACAGGCAACCTAGACAGAAACTCTTAATTTTTTCTCTACCAATTCATGTATTCATATATTATTTAGCTCAGAGATACATAGACACTGCCTCATTAATAACCTAAATACTTAAGGAAAAAACTTTTAAGCCTCTCTTTTTCCAATGCTTCTGGCTTATAACAAATGTAAGTATAATGGAAGAAAATGGAAAATGGGTCTGGGAATATCTCCAAGTCTGCAGCCTTGAAGAATTCCTCTTTTCTTACCTGACTTGGATCATAGGGTCCTTATGGACTAGAGGAGCTGCTGCCTAGCCTGCTGAGAAGTAGCCTCTCTTCACACAGAAAAAAAAATGGGAAAAAAAATAGATCCCATGGGCACCCTTTTTTGAGATCAATATTTTCTGTATGAAGGAGGGACCTCCCTCCCAGAGGTGAAAGAATTTTTCACTTACTCTTAGGTAAGGCAGGCAAGATAGTCAGCAGGCTCAGGCAGGCAGGTTCAGGTACATCTGTGTCGCCTTAAACTGTTAGGTGAAAGTGAAGGGAGGAAGGTAGGAGGATTGGAGGAATGGGAGAAAGGAGAGAGGAAGGTAAAGGAAGGGAAAGAAAGGTATCAGTCCCCAGCCTCAGCAGGGCATTCTTCTTTTAGAAATACATAAAAGAGGACATAAGATATCAAAAGGAAAAGTTCAGTGGTGTCTCCCCAGAGTAGAATATTTGGGGTTCATCTTTTTTTTTTTTTAACATTTATTAATATTCATTTTTAACATGGTTACATGATTCATGCTCCCCTTTCCCCTTCAACCCCCCCCCCCGCGC
>NW_025398498.1:0-6477 GCF_016433145.1 Gracilinanus agilis | reverse complement strand
ATATATATATATATATATATACATATATATATACATAGGTATATAATAGATATATATATATATATACCTATTATCCATTCAGAAGGTACTAAGTATCTAAAGTCATTTCTAAAAACTCCTTATAAAATTTCAATTTAAATTCTTAAGTCATTATATTCTCCAAGGTTGTATAAGTAATATGTGACCTCGATAGTTAAGATGGCAAGTCCAGAATACATAAGACTTATGGGCTTTTTACAACTTGAAAAAAAAAATTTGTGTTAGATGTTCATAGGCTTCTTTTACAATGGTATGTTGTTCTGTAAAATCATATGTAAATGGTACAAATAAAGAATCATGAAACAGAATTAGATTAATATAGGTAAACTAAAAAATATAAACCTTAAAGAAGTCAACAAAAACAATAATATAAGCAAATAAGCAATGCAGTCAAAACCCTTTTTAGCAATTCCAGTAGATTTGTTCACTATTAGGGAGAGGAGATAAAACTCAAATAGTTAGCAAGCAATGAACTCCCATACATCTTTAAGATTCATTTCTCCCCTCAGTATTCATCATCCATTTGCATTTCATTTGTCAGCCCTCTGAATTTCATAATAGGGAGAATGCTGCACTGAGCATTTGAGGCTTTCAAAACTTTGTCAAAATATTTCAGTTTGGCTTCTAGTTTAAACATAATAGCTTTCTGCATATTCTTCTTGAGGGGAAGGAAGAACGATGGTAAATAACCAATGAACATACAAACTGCTAGTAAGAAAATCAAGCACATCCAATATATACTGGTGAGAATTGAGAAATTAAAATTGCAGAGATTCAAGCATGCTTTGCAATAGTATTTTATCCTCTAGAGGAAAAACAAAGGGCTGAATGGGGTTTGTTTATAGTAAACAGCAAAGTCTAGTTAGAGAACAAAAGGGTATTTGCATATGAGAGAACTGGCCAAAAGGTAGAGACAAAATCCCCCAAACTTCTACTTCAAATCTACTGATTTAGTCTCTTTGCCCTCTTAAGAAAAACTGCAGAAGTCCCCTTCCTGCAGAAAAAAAATTCCTGAGTTGCAAGTCTCTCTCAGCCAGGAATCCAGGGCCAGCTTAAGACTTCAGCCCAAAAAATGGCTAGCACAGGCTGTAAAACCCAAGTGGGGTGGGGGAAGGGATTGGATGGAAAGATTTTTATCTGTTTGTCTTGAAGAAAAAAAGCGGTTTGGAATGGCAGTGTCTCCTGGAGGGGGTCCAGTCACTGCAAGGCTGCAAGTGGAGGCTTCAGACTGGGCGGAGCAGTGAGGAACACTGGCCCTGTGCTTGGGCACAGGGAGATAGGCCTCAGGGCTAGTGGAAAGCAGGCCGGCAGGTGTGGCCAGAGAAAAAACTTACTAACAACTGAAAATCTCTCTTAAAAATATTTGAGAATTCTATCCCTTCATGGTAAGCCATAATTGTGGATTTTAAAATTAATATCCAATAACTAAAGATTATGTTTAGTTAAGTTTTATTAATAATAACTAAAGTAAGAGACCTAGGTATTCAGCCTTCTTGCCAGAGCAAAAGAGAAAGAATGAAACGGAGCCTCAGACATTGTACAAAGGTGACCATGCAAACATAAACAAAAGGAAAAGCATTCTAGGTAATAGAGAAAGGAACTCTGGGCAACACAGTCTTTAGGGGTTCAAGATTTTCCAACTATACACTCCCAATGTTGTTTTGAGGTTCAAATGTAATAATAATGAGAACCAGTGATTAAATGTTATTATTGAGGGAAGATAGAGTCTATGAAGTGAGACTCTATTCTACCTCTCTCCTTCCACCAAATATACACAGGGAGACTTCAAGAGGATGTCCCTAAACTGGATGACCTGGATGGTCATGCTGCCCCACAGGATTTAGGGGCAAGGCTTCCCTATAAGATGAGCTAGGAGGTACCACAATCTGATTCTGAATGAGGGCAGGGTTCACGCAAGCCTCCCCCAAGGACAGTCAATGTCTCAGTGGGTGGTCTGGCTTCAAGATGGAGGCAGCCAGACCAACACTTCCCTCCTCCTAGTTGTCTCCTGAATGCTATGTGACTAATGAATGGCTTTCATTATTCACAATTCAGGGATTAGGGAAAGGGGTGAAGGGCAGAGGGATTTTGGGGTGCCCTCTTCTCTATTCCTATGGGGTTGATCACTAGGGAGGGGAACTTTGGTGTTCCGACTCCCAAGCTTTTTCTCCCCCCACTTCTCCTTCTGTTTCTATTGCTATCCTTTTCTATAATTGCAAGTTAGACCAGAAAGGGTCTCTCAGCAAAATTGGGTTATGGGAGAAGGAGCCTAAGAGATGGCTCCCAAAATGGAGTCCCAAAACTTTGCTGACTCTTTGGTTGAAGTCTTGATGGGTGAGAAGCGATGGGATGCCTTTGACCAGGGAATCAGGGTTTCAATGTCCAAAGAAATATCCTCAGGAAGCCTGCAGGACTGGATTTGAGCTGAGATGTCTTCCTCCTCCCTCTCTCAGTCCTCTATTAGAAGTTCTTTTTTTCTCTCCTTCTTCCCCTGGAGAATTACCCAGAATTCTCTCTGGTCTCAACCATCACCAACTGTCACTAACTGTCAGCCACTCCTTCTCTGCCTCCTTTTGTCTCATACCCCTTGCACAAATCCCAACCTTACACAAATGAGACAATATTTGTAAAGCAGCTAGCACAGTGCTGGTCACATGGTAAATGCTACATAAATGCTTAATATATATGTATGTATGTGTGCATATATTTATTGTTTACAGGTATACATGATATATTGATATGTATATAAGGTAAGTATTAAACTTGGGAAGACATTTTGAAAGTGTACTCTGTGGTTTTGGACTAGTAAAGTTCCTTTAGTAAATTTTCTATTCTGTTACCTTGACTGAGATTTTCCAACTCACCAGAAGCCTTTTAACCCCAGAGGTACCTCTAATCCTGTGACTCTTTTCTGTAAATGAGTTCTTTCTCAGGATCACAATTATATGAAGTTTCCAGATCATTCATGTCTCTCTCCATGATCTATTTTTGAATCCATAGACTTTTCTACCTTGCCCCAAACACATACTCACTAAGTTTCCAGCTCCTTTTTAAATTTTTGTTGTCTTCCCTCTTTAGAATTTAAATTTCTTATGAGTTAGTCTCTTTGCTTGTATTTGTATCCCCAGAATTTATCATAGTACCAGGTCAGAGTATGGGCTTAATAAATACTCTATTCATCTTTCTAGTATCATGATGACTTAAAAAACTGTCATATACTCTTTCCTACAGACAATTCAACCAGCAAATTAAACTCAATTGTATAATTTGTTATTATAATCTTTCAATGATGCTAACACCGTCATAAACTTTGAAAGAAAATAACCTTTGAAGATCTTGAAGTTACAAGTTCAATATAACACGTATATGTTAGTTACTAGTTTCTGAAGCATTTCCCCAGTGATGAGGAACAAAAGAATTGATAAAAAAGAGTTAATCAAAAGGCTGCATTGTACAGTGAAAGAAATGTTGTCCTTGTTTCCCAAGGAAGAACCAGATTCAAATGTCAACACCAACATTTACTACATATATCACCCAAAAAAAGTAATAACCTGTTTCATACTCTGAAAAATAAGAAGCTTAGTTTAGATGTTTCATGTGATTACTGCCAGTTCTAAGTCTATTAAGTCTATTATTTATGACTAGAAAAGTAGGTAGGTAAATCATGGTAAGATTTAAAGACTTTTTTGTTTGTTGCTTTTTTTTTAAATTGAGGAGAAAGCATTTATCCTGTACTTGTATTCATGAAATATTTTGAACACCAGATGAAGACCTCCAATGCACTGGGTATCTTCTCCACAGATGACAATGGAAATATATGGGGGGAAAAACAACAACAACAAAAGAAATGATAAATAGGTACAGTGTTCAGATCTTCACTAGTGAAAAATATATTTCCATTGAAGAGTTCAAAAATCCAATGGATTCTCAGAGAGGTCATGTCATGAGAATATTTCTTTTAAAATTAATGACTAGAAAAATATTTTCTTTACATTAGGTGATGAATCACAAAGTAATAAGCTTTTCAGGACCACTGAGTTGAGGGTTGCTTTGGGTTAATCACTAAGCTCATGTGGTCTATTGATATGCTAACCCAATAGCTACATACAGGTACATAGGAAAGTTTATTTAATCTTCAAGAATAATTTGAGATTTCAACTAAGATGTAAGCAAAATATAAATAATATTCCTTCGTGATTGGTTATTTTGTTATCTATTCTTTGAAGTCTATGTGAATTCTAATAAAAACAAAGTAAGATGATATGCTGCTGTGGCGATTTAGAAAAAAAATAATATGCTATGTATTAACAATTTTACATTATAGTATTTATACCTGGAAATTTCTTAATCATGAAGTCATGCATTCCTTTTGAATTTACTCTTTTAGTAGTTAAACATACAATTGCAAAATTAATTCTAGATGACATGAGAAATTTCTGTTAAGTTGTTAATAAATGTTATTTCTTCAAATGTTGTATTATAAGGAAAGATTAATAAGATGACCTAGTTATTCTTAAAATATGAAATAAATTGGAATATAAAATCCAGATTAGCACATACATCACATATTTCAAATAAAGTTTCCCATTAATTAGTGTAGTATTGTCAGTTCTGGTCTAGAAATTTAGATTATTTTATTTTATATAAAGTCAATAATCAAACATTCTATGAACTTTGTCTACACACAGGATATAAAAGTTTAAAAATTATCCTGGAAATTATCCCCACTTTTATTTTACTTATTTAGATAAAAGTGGGATAGCTGTCCACAATAAAGACTAGAGCCAGGGAGACCAGAGAATAGTCTTCTGAAATAAAATTAGGCAAAATTTAGAAAGAAAATAAAGATCCCATTAGATAAGGAAGGGTGTGCCTAAGATATATTTTCAAATAGGAGTCACAATTTCTTTGGAGTCACTAAAGGTAGAATTTGGAAATGGTTGATAATGACTATATCATTTTTAGCTCTGAATGAGTAGGAAAATGATATAATTGAAGCAGGAGAGATACTGGCTTCAGAGGAAGAATTAAGATAATCCTGTAACTTGTTCAGTTTTAAATTAAAGATACTAGACTTGCCTTGGCATGAGAAGACTGGCATATAAATAAAGATTTATGAATTCTTAGCATCAAAGCAATAGGTACTGAGTATGAATGAACTGATGACAATTCATTCTACTAATGATAGTAGAAAGCATAACAAGAAAACATAATTCCAAGAACTGACCCTTTATACTCCAAAATATAGAGTATGCACCAAAGTTCATTCTATCCCGTTTATTATGAAAGTCACCTCCTCAAATGTATCAGTATGAATGAATGTAATGTAGTTATTCTTTTGACTGGAACTATAGCAAAGAAAATGCAAGGTCTAACAAGAACCATTTATAGCATTTAAAAGGTAATTGCCAAACTGGTATTAATTTTGATATAGTCAATGATACTAAGCAGGAATCATCCTTAATTGTAGAAATTTGAATTGAGCATAGCACTGTTTATTCAATTTTTTTTAACATTTATTAATAATCATTTTTAACATGGTTACATAATTCATGCTCCTACTTTCCCCTTCACCCCCCGCTCTCCCCCCACCCATGGCCGACGCACATTTCCACTGGTTTTGTCATGTGTCCTTGATCAAGACCTATTTCCAAATCGTTGGTGGTTGCATTGGTGTGGTGGTTTCGAGTCCACACCCTCAATCATGTCCACCCCGACCCATGCGTTCAAGCAGTTGTTTTTCTTATATGTTTCCTCTCCTGCAGTACTTCCTCTGAATGTGGGTAGCGTTCTTTACCATAAATCCCTCAGAGCTGTCCTGGGTCATTACATTGTTGCTGGTACAGAAGCCCATTACATTCGATTTTACCACAGTATGTCAGTCTCTGTGTACAATGTTCTTCTGGCTCTGCTCCTTTCGCTCTGCATCAGTTCCCGGAGGTCTCTCCAGTTCGCCTGGAACTCCTCCAGTTTATTATTCCTTTTAGCACAATAGTATTCCATCACCCGCATATACCACAGTTTGTTCAGCCATTCCCCAATTGAAGGACATTCTCTCCTTTTCCAGTTCTTTGCCACCATAAAAAGCTCAGCTATAAATATTTTCGTACAAGCCTGTTTATCTATGATCTCTTTGGGGTACAAACCCAACAATGGTATGGCTGGATCAAAGAGCAGGCGTTCTTTTATAGCCCTTTGAGCATGATTCCAAATTGTCAGCCAGAATGGTTGGATCAATTCACAACTCCACCAGCAATGCATTAATGTCCCAATTTTGCCACATCCCCTCCAACATTCATTACTCTCCCCTTCTTTCATTTTAGCCAATCTGCTAGGTGTGAGGTGATACCTCAGAGTTGTTTTGATTTGCATTTCTCTAATTATTAGAGATTTGGAACACTTTCTCATGTACTTATTGATATTTTTGATTTCTTTACC